>NW_006408662.1:2395315-2397455 GCF_000296735.1 Chrysochloris asiatica
TAAACAGAAACAAAATTGCAGCTCTGGAGGATTTCATCTCACTTGGATCCACAGCCAACACCCATGGGAACAGCAATCAAGAAATCAAGGGCCATATTGCATCAGGCAAATCTGACACAAGAGACCTCTTTAAAGCATTAAAAAGCTAAGGTGTCACTTTGAGGTGCCCATGCATTCTGAGTTGGGGTGGCCACTGTTGTCCAGGGTGAGCTGTAGGTCAAGGTGGGACGTATCAGAAGTGGCCCGAGAGAATGCATGAACGTGCTTCTGTGGTGTCAGTACCTCCAGATGCTTGCAGATCAAATCCAGCCACATGTCATGAGGTGAGAACAGAGAAGACAGAGTATCTGCAGATATTTGCTGTCTGAATGTAGACACTGGTAAAAGTGGTGGGTAATCCCACTGAGGAATGCCACTACCCCCAGGAAATGGGAGCAAATAGAGGCAAGTGTTTAGTCATATTGCTGGAACATTGTCTTCAGGAAAGGGCAGCAGGATTTCCATGCTAATCTAGAAAGATGTCATATGCTTTCTTCCAGGACCAGAAGAGACAAATGAGGAGAAAGAGTCATTATCTAAAGGAGAGGGTGTTGCGTTGGAGGGACCCTGTGTAGGTGTGCTGAGTAGTAGTAACACAGACCTAGGCCGCCTCGTGCATGAAAGAGGTCAGCTCGCAGCCCTTGAGCACTGGTACCTGTGTCTGGGGTGAGGTCCATGTTACGTCAGAACGCTTAGGAGACGTGCAAGTGGAGACTCAGGAAGGTAGTAAGCTGGACAGGGTGGTGATGCCAGTTCTTCTGGGTGGAGCTGTCAGTAGAGAAACATCCCAGTAAGGAGACTTAGGGACTCACATAATGTCTACCTGAAGTGCCTTAGACAATGCATGGTAAGGGTTCTCAAGGGAAAATGAAGATGTCACTTCTCCTTTCCCAGAATGTTGGTAAATGCCATCATCATACCTCAAAATGTGCATTAAGGACACTGAGCACACACTGTAGAGCCAATATCTGCACCTCTGCTTTGGACTTGTCATGTCCTGGTGGACACTCATGATGCCAATTCAAATAAGCTCATAGGAGAAAGGCTCCAACCAAGCATTTGAGTGCCCACCCTTCTTCCATCAGTCCTCTGCTTCCGTGTCTTCAGGTGTGTCGGGGAGAGGTGTCACAGAAAACAAGGCAGGGACAGCTCTGTCCTCGTAGAACAAGTCAGGAAGGACATTGTCATGGCTTGTGCAGTTCGTGCCTCCTTTGCAGCAGGTGACTGTGTTACAGTTGAATTGTGTTCTCCATCCACACAATGTGCTTAAGTCCTGATCCCTATGCTTCTGAGTGTAACCTTGTATGAGGAATAGGGTTATTTGTTCAGTTAACAGAAAGGGATGTCCCTGCTGAGTAGTATTTTATAAAAGAGAAGGACAGGTGTGGAAACAGTCACACACACTGGTGGAAGAAACACCGTGTGATAATAAAAGTACCTCCATAAACAAAAAAAGAGCCAGGACCGCCAGCGGTCACCAGCAGCTAGGAGAGAGACACACAGAGCAGTCCTTTCTCAGAGCCCCAGAAGGAATCCCTCATGTGGCCTTCCAGCCTCCAGAAGTGAGACAGTACATTTCTGTTCTTTAAAACCACCCACGCTGTGGCATTTTGTTATGGTTGCCCTAGGAAATTAAGAAACACTGAAATGTTTGCTGATTTGAGCAATGTCTTGAAATTATAGGGAAACACTTTCTACAAGATTAGCGCCAAGCTTTTTTATGGGGGAAGATACATGAACTGTAGAACTCTTGGATTAAGAACAGATAGTAGTTCTGAGGCTTTTCTGACTCAGGTATGGGGAATTTCAGGTTCCAAAAAGCTTGGCCAAACTATTCAGAAGTGTGTAAGGGTCATTTAAAAACTGGTCTTCAATTACCAGTGGTTCTCAGATTGTGGTCCCTGGACTGACGGCATCAGCATGCCCTGAGAACTGGCTAGTTATGCAGATTCCCAGCCCCCACCAGCATTTTCCACTCTCTTAGGAGGTTCTGCAAGGAGCTCTGGTAGCACAGTGGTTACAAATCAGGCTGCTAAATCTCACGGTCAGCAATTTGAAACTACCAGCTGTTCCGTGGGAGAAAGATGAGGCTTTCTGCTCC
>NW_006408662.1:2397593-2402819 GCF_000296735.1 Chrysochloris asiatica
GCCTTTTCTGTTTTCTGTTTCTTCTGTCTACACTGCAAACCTCTTCAGGGTTGGCTGCGTATGTAATCATCCTTCAGTATCCATGGGAGATTGGTTCCTATACCCCACCACCACCCGCCATACCCAAATCCATGCATACTCAAGACTCTTACAGAAAATGGCATAGTCTTTGTACATGACTTAATTGTATCCTCCTGTTTATTTTCAGTCATCTCTAGATAACTTATGGAGTCCTAGTGAGATGCTGTAGGATAAGCACTAGACTGCTAACCATAAGGTCAGCAGTTCAAACCCAACAGCCACTCATTGGTAACCCTTTGCAGAATTGTTATAGATGAAAACAGACTCAGTGACATGTAACAACTCAACAAAATTATTTTTGACATCTGATACAATGTAAATGCTTAGTAAATACACTTTGTGCTATTAGGCTTTGAGGGATTGCTTTGACTACTTTGTTTTCTTTTTTCCAATTGAAAAAAAAAACAAAACACCAAGATGATGGAATTTTTCCACAAACTTTTTGAAGCCCCCTTGTATAATTATATACATGCATGTAACTTTGTCCACCATTGGTTAAGTCCTCTGAACCCGGATATGCTGCCTGTACAAGACATGGTCACAAACTGACCAATCCCCTTTCAGTACTCCACAGTCACTTCATTTGCATAGTAGGCTATAGTAACTTCATTTGCATAAGCATATTGACCGAGCCCTGCATGGTGGGTAAAATAGACCAATCACAGGGCAGGCTGCAGACCAGGGCCAGACAAAAAGTATCAAATCATCAAGTTGTTTAAACTTACCCAGGAAATATCAATCAGCCTGGATTAAAGTAATAAACTTTCCAGGGTAGTAAACAAGGATAAAGACAAATCCTCAGAATTTAGAGGGGAAATCTCCCATCTGTTTTCCAAAGAACTGGCAAGGATATAGGACCTCATCTCACCACACAGGACCACAAACTTAGGGGTGTCTCCGGTCTCAGTGGGCCCAGTAAGTCTAGCTTGTTAAAGAATTTGAAGTTCTGTTGCACATTTTTCTTTTATCTTTTGGGATCCAGCTAGTGTGCCCCTGATCAGAGTATTCAGTTTCTTGTAGTGTTGATTCGTAGAGACAGATAGTCCTATGATCTGGTTCCTACTCTAATTCTTGAGTTCTCTGCTTTCCCTTTTGCTCCAGGTAAGTAAAGACTAATAGGTGTGCCTTGTGTGGTTGCTTGCAAGCATTTAAGACTGCAGATACTACTCACCAAACTAGGATATAGAACATACACTTTGTGAACTCTCTTGTGCCCTTTAACTGAATTATCCCACAAGACTAAGACCCTAAATCTTCAAACCAGGAAAGCTAATCCTTTGAGGCAAGTTATGTCTAAGAACTATCAGTATCTGCAGTCTCTATGCATGTTTGGTTGGTGATGTTATTGCAGAATTCTATGCATGTATAGCATAGCATTGCATTTACCAATGCCTACTTTATCTTTTGGATTGCCCCAGTCAAGCTGTGCATACCTCCCCTGTATTTTTTGCTTTCTTTCCCAACCCCTTAAACTACAAGGGAGTTTCACGAAGTTTGTGGGGAAAATTCCATCATCTTTGGATTTCATTTTCTCCACAAGCTTTTGAAGCCCTGTTGTGCTCCATCGTATCCCTGTATTGTTTTTTGTTTATCCACTCATCCACTGGTAAGCGCTTTTTGCTGCCGTGAACATCAGTGTGTGGCAGGCACAGTAGTCGTTTGTAACGTTCATTGCAGGTTTTCTCTGAGCCAGGTGCGTTGTATGACTTGCTCTATTCAGGCCTCACCACCTGTGACTTAGAAGCAGGGTGGTCTTATGCAGACAGAGAAAACGAGGCCCAGAGAGATGCAATTTAGGCCCACAGGGGTTTGTCGGCCAAATCTTAGATTCTGGCAGCTGACCTGAGCCTGGATTTTGACCACTTGATTCTCTGCCTGTCAGATCGGCCATATTGCTGCTCAGGTAGATGCAGCAGGACACAGGGCAGGGCAGGAAGGCCAGAATGCCCAGAGCCTGGCATGGGGCTGTGCTTCAGACCTAGGAGAGGTGTCAGTCTTCTGTCCCTCTTCTTTATGTAGCATATTGTTTAGCATGTTTTGAAGTTTTGGGGTATCGGTACCCAGTAACCCCAAATCAAATGCATTGTTGTTGAGTTGGTTTCAACTCGTAGCAACCCTGTGGACAGAATGGAACTGTCCTACATGGTTTCCAGAGATGTTCATCGTTCCTCTGTGGAGCAGCCGGTGGGTTCCAACCAGCAGCCTTTTGGCAGCCAAGGCTTCAGCCACCATGCCTCCCAGGGCTCCTCAACTTCCCCATCCATCAGGACTCAGGGAAAATGTGTAAAGTTGACCAATTGATTTTGCTCCTTGTCATTGTTGAGGATTGTCTTAGTGTCCTGGGTCTGCCCTGCCCTACAAAACCAGTGACGCTTAAGGACAGAGGTACGTGGTTTCCCAAGTCAGGAGGCCAGCCTCTGAATCGAAACCTGCTGAGCAGCCTGGGGTCTCTCTGAAGGCTCTAGGGAAGGTCTTTCCTTGTCCCTCGGTTGACTTGTAGATAGGTCTTCACGTGGCCTTTTCCCCTATTTGTTCTGTTACTGGTGTGGCACTGTAGGATCAGCACTTGACTGCTAACCACAAGGTTGGTGGTTCAAACCCACTAGCCGCTCCTTAGAAACCCTATCGCTATGAGTCGGAACCAACTTGATGGCACTCAGCAAGAACAGCAGCATTACTCATATTGAATTAGAAACCCCCTACCCCAGAGTCCTGGTGTGGCGCTGTGGGCTAATGTGTCAGACTGCAATGTTGTTTGAACTGCTAGGTCGGTGGTTCAAGCACACCAGCTGCTCCTTGGAAACCCTATACAGGGTCATTATGGGTCAGAATTGACTTGACGGCACTTAACATAACTCCAGAATGTTAACTCACAAAATCTTCTAAAGCCCTGTTTCCAAACAAGTTCACCTTCTTCAACATACATTTTTTGGAGACACAATTTAAACCATAACAATTGCTTTTTAAATTTATAGGTTCAATTCTGGTGGTTCTCAGCCTTTTTTCACAGCCTTAACACCTGATAGGGCGCCCCAGTGGTGCAGTGCTTAAGTACTCAGCAAATCAAAAGCCCAGTAGTTCAAACCCACCGACTGCTCTGCAAGAGAAAGATCCAGCAATCTGCTTCCATGAAGACTTGCAGCCTTGGAAATCTTACGGGCAGCTCTGCTCTGTTCTGTAGCATCTCCGTGAGTCAGAATCGATTTCACTGCAGTGAGTTTGACAAACCTGAAGCATACAGTACTTTCCACCATCAAAGAAAACTTTCCTTTCAAAGGGGCCACAATGCATTACACAAAGATGCTATTATAAGCAAAATAAAGGTTGTGGGGTTCGCTGTACCAAGGAGAGAAACTGGACCCCATTGGACTAGTAGTTCAGTCACACCGAAAACCGTTTTCCTCAAAGGTCAGTGGAGGAGTGGTCAGGAGTGGTCAGTAAGGTGCATGGAGCCACTGAGAGTCTGAATGAAAATAGGGAAATGGTCTTTACAGGATAGTTAATTTTCAGAAACTTTAAGAAAACCCTTTTTTAAGTCAAACTCTACTTGTCTACAGGTGATCTAGATTGAGGAAAGATTGGATAATAGTGGCAAAAGGCAAGTTTATACTTATAAATGATGGCCCCTATTTCAGTTATAGAAGTTGAAAGGGAAATTACAAGTCAGGTGCAAGGATCCTCTGTTGGCAATTTGGAGTTTTGCTGACGGCATGGGATTTTGGGAGCCCTCGGACAAAAGGCTACCCTGTGTTTTGACTGTGAGTACCCAGAGGTTATGTCAAGTCATCTTAACCCTGGTTTTGGGGCACTGCTTGCAGATAGAATTGAAAGGGGAAGACATTGCTATATGGTTTTCTAAGTTGTGTTTTCTGTGCTGGGCCATTGGTGTTGAGAGACGAGCTTGACTCTGCTCAGAAGGCCAGCACTGTTGTCCCCAGCGACTGGCCTGTGTCCTGTCTGCCCTCTTATGACTTAAATTGTATCCTCTCCCCCTTAATAAAAGCATATGTTGCAGTCCTGATACCTTTGTATGTAGCCTTGTTTAGAAATAGGGTTTTTGTGGATGTTATCAGTTAACAAAGGGTCATATTGGGGTAGACAGGGTCCTAACCTGATTTGAGTGGTATCCTTTTTGATTTATTTTGGTTTTTTTTTTAAATGTTTTATTGTGAATTATGTGGTAGTTTACATGGGAGAACATTAATTTTACATTCATCTTGTTGTATATCGTTTCATTGCCATGGTTACAATCCTCTCCATGTATCAACGACCAACCAAAAGGTATACACTACAAGCCTGCCCCCCTGGTCGTCAGCACACAACCCCTCTCCCTCTCTGTCTAAAGTCCCCAGCTGCTCCATCTCACTATGTCATCGTCTCTGCCTCCATCTCAGGCATCACTGCTTCTCTGGGTAGGATCCCGCTCTCCGCTCTTCTCACTTGATGGTCCCAGGGACCTCCGCTCCTAGACTGAAAAGTTAATCATTCCCCTCCTTTTGCTACAAAAGGTCTGCCTTTACATTTCCAACCCTCACAAGCAGTCCTGATAACAATTATTCACTATTGTATCACAAGAGACGTAGCCGCATTTCCTTTCACCAGCCCTGCCTAGACAGATTGGATACTACTCATTGGAGATTCTACCTTCCTTCATGCCCTCTGGATCTAGGTTCCCTCTTGAAAGCTTATAAGCCAATCACTTCTTGCCTTTGTAGCCCCCCACCCACCCATTTTGGGTAGCCAGTGTCCAAGTTGCCCATCCCTGTCTACTCTGTGTATGGAGGGAGTGGGAATGATCCTCGTTGTAAAGATTTGTTCCCTCTTTTGAGCTACTGCATCCATACGTATAGGTCAAGTTCATGAAATTGTATCAGATTACTCTTTTTTTCCTCCTCTTTCTTATTATGGTTGAGTCTGATCATCCAGTCATTGAAGCCAGGTCAAGTGGATATTATCTGCAAGTGTGGGTGTTCTTGTGCTTATGCCCTCTTCTTATCAGCTGGATGCTTCACTCTCCGTTCTAGTCCTCTGTGGCTATGTCACTGACTCTGGACCTAAGAGTCCGCAGGTCTTGCCAAACTGCTGGCCAACCAGGTCTCCACCCAGGTTCACAGGACTCTATTGAATGTTGTAGGGCTTAGCTTG
>NW_006408662.1:2403774-2405661 GCF_000296735.1 Chrysochloris asiatica
TATTTTTCAAGGTAAGCATAGTATTCCATTGTGTGTATGTACCACAGTTTGTTTATCCATTCTTCAGTTGATGGGCAATTTGGCTGTCTCCATCTTTTTTTGCTATTGTAAATAATGCTGCTATGAACACTGGTGTGTATATATATATATATCTTCTCATGTTGTGGCTCATATTTCTTGTGGGTAAATACCAAGTAGAGGAATTGCTGGATCATAAAGCATTTCTCTTCCCAACCTTCTGAGGAAGCACCACATTGCTTTCCAGAGAGGTTGGACCATTTTGCAGTCCCACCAGCAATGCAGGAGTGTCCCAGTCTCTCCACATCCTCGCCAGCATTTACTGTCCTCTACATTATTTATCTTTGCTGGGTTTTCAAGGAGAGGCTGATGAGTTAGAACCACCAACCTTGTGGTTCAAACTGACTTCTCGAGTGTTTATCATACAGCACCAGGACTCCTCAGCCCTCCTTGTTGTTGTTATGTGCTGTTGAGTCAGTTCTGAGGAGTGGCTGGTGAGCTTGAACCACCGACCTTGCAGTCAGTCCAGCACATTAGCCTACAGCACCACACCAGATTGGTTTTTTTTTTTAAATCCAAGCGAATACCCACCTACTGTAAGCAAGTCCATAGTCTTGCAAATGCTTTGTACCAGATCTATAAAATACCCCCAGCCGGTATTTGATTCAATTGTAGCCTTTGATATTTTTTATTTATTTATTTTAGTTTTTTGAGCATCTTTTCAGAATTCTGTAACACTTGTACCCCAAACTATAAACCACTAGAATTATCTCTTAAAATCAGAATGCCCTTTGTTGTTGTTGTTAAGTGCTGTGGAGTTGGTTCCTACTCCTAGCGACCCTGGATAGGGTTTCTGAGGAGCAGCTGATAGATTTGAACTGCCGACCTTGTGATTCACAGTCCAGTGTTGATCCTGCGGCACCACATCAGATGTGCCCCTAAACTGAATACTTAGAAAAACCAAAGAACAATTTGGGGGTAAAATGTTTCATAAAGCATTCACAGTTTAGTCTTATTTCCTGTCTGTATTTTCTCAAGAAGGAAATGTTCTGGCATAGTGACTTTAGAAGGACGTTGTGTACTGTCACATCAGCTTCCAGTCCTAGAAACTCTGGGGTACAGAAGAATGCCCCATAGGGTTTCACAGGCTATAAACAGAAGCCCATCAGCTCTCCTAGGGAAAGCTGCACTTAACCTGTGTATTGCTACAGTGCGTTTTAAAGTGGATGTTGCTCCTTATGGAGAGAGTTGCCAATTTGGCATTTTACCAGCATGTGTAGTAAATGAATGAGCCAGAAGGTGGTCTGTCTAATGTGCCTGCCAGTGCCATATTCTCCGGTTAGAGAGAGGGAATGCTTGCTTTTATTTTTCAATGTCAAGGGAAAATGATGAGTTTCACAGTAGGATGAAAAGTTCACAGTATCCAGTTTTAATTCCTGATTCTACTGAGTGATTGTCCAGGTTACAAGGACTAAGGTGTAAAACACATCAGTGCCACATCAGTCAGACAGGCTGGAGACTCAGCCATGTAACAGAAAGAGAGGTGGGAATGTGTCCCAGAACCCAGACATTCCTGTTGGGACATTAATTCTCCTGGCACAAAAGGTACAAGGGGACCCAAGTAGCTCTAGAAAAACAGAGAGGGTTCTCCTTGTAGTTGCAGGCACATACTCAGCTTTGAGGCACACATATTAGTGTGCGTGTACTAATAAAAACACAGGGAAATGATCTGTCGTGCTATAGTTGTTGTCATTCTTCTTAGATGCCATTGAGTCAGCTCTGACTCATAGCGACCCTACGCTCAACTGAACCTAACATTGCCATCTTCTTTTGATGCTTTGTGCATCATTCAATATTTTGCCTGTGGTG
>NW_006408662.1:2406746-2409661 GCF_000296735.1 Chrysochloris asiatica
CGCAGGCCCAGAGGGTATGTGAAAAGAAGAATGAGTTTCCTGATGCCCTGTGTACATTTAAATCGGCTGCAAAATCTAAGAGGATTCCTTGGGCCGAGGGATGGATGAAAACATCCTTCGTGTAATGCAGGGGGGCCACATTATGGTAATTTAACAAAACCTCTGCTAACGAGTACAGAGTGTGGTAACACCATGCAAATTAAAAAGTGAGTCAGTGGGCCCAGGGTCTGTGAGGATCAAAGTTGAACTTAAAGAAGCCAGGCTGAGCTTTTTTCTCCAACATCAAAAATGAAACGGCAGTGTAGGTAGCTGGAGGCCATGCTACCTTCTCATGTCCCTCATGTGTGGACAGTAGAAAGTAGCTGTGAGGGTGGCTACTAGGTCTAAACCTCCCTGCTGCTCGGGTAACCTGACCCTGTGCAGAGCCAGTGTTTGGCCCAGGATCAACATTTTTGGTAGCATCAGTCCTAAACTTGGGTCTTAAGACCCTTTGTGATTGCTGTTAGGGGTTGTCACACTGGTGTCGTCAGTAGACTGGTCAACCTGTGCCATTTTCACAGTTGTTTCCATGTTTGAACACATTGCTGCAGCTCAATGAGAGTCTGCCTCACTTGAGACGCATGGACATGGTGACTGCAACAATATGCATGAGGCCTGTCTCCAGAGACTGATCCCTCCTGACAGCATGTAGAGTACGTGAGGTGGAGTCTCCCCGTCCTGGCTTCTAAGGAGCATTCTGGCTGTCTGTGCAGAAGTACATTTGTATTCATTTTTTCTGGCAGTCCATGGCAGATTCAGTATTCTTTGCCAACACCATAATTCAAAGGCCTCAATTCTTTGGTCTTCCTTAGAAGACAGTCCAGCTTTTACATGGAGAGACAAACGGCAGTACCATGGCTTGGGTCAGATGCACCTTAGTCCTCCAAGTGACAGGTTCTGTTCTTAACACTCTGAAAAGGTTTCTTGCAGCACATAGGCCCAATACATCATTTGATTTCTTGACTCCTGTTTCCACTAGTGTTGATTGTGGATCCAAGTAAAAATGAAGTCCTTGACAACTTCAATCTTTTCTGTTTATTATGATGTTGCTTATTGGTCACTTGTGAGGATTTTTTGTTTTATGTTCAGTTGCAATCCATAATGCAAGCTGTAGTCTTTGATCTTCATCATTATATGCTTCAAGTCCTCTTCACCTTCAGCATACAAGTTGTGTCAGATGCACATTGAAGGTTGTTAAATGAGCCTTCCTTTAATCTGATGCTGTGTTCTTCTTCATACAGTCTAGCTGCTTGGGTGGGTTGCTCAGCATACCGCTTGAACAAGGTCGATGAAAGGTTACACATGTTGCCTGATTTAAAATCATTCCGTCCCCCGGTGTTCTGTTCAAACAACTGCATCTTGGTCTATGTACAGGTTCCTCATGAGCACAGTTTAGTACTCTGGAACTTCTTTTCTTTCCAATGTTATCTACATTTGATTTGTCAGTAAGACACAGATAAACATCTTTCTGGAATCCTCTGTTTTATGTAAAGATCCATCTGACTCAGCGATGCTAACCCTCATTCTATGACCTCTTTTGAATCTGTCATGAATTTTTGGTTGTTCCCTGTTGATTTACTGCTGCAAATGTTTTTTAATTACTTCAGTAAATTTTATTTGCATGTTACATTGTTAGATGATTTCTGTTTTCTGTTGGGTCACATTGATTTGGAAGGGGCACAAATATAGATGAATAAAAGCTTCCAGCACTGCACTCATTTACTGAAACATCTTATCTGGTATTCCATCAATTCCAGGAGCCTTGTAGCTTGGACTTACTTATTCCTCCAGTACCATGCTATCTCCTGAAATGGTTGAATGCTGGACCAATTCTTTAGTTTTGGTACAGTGACTGTGAATTCTTTCCATCTTCTTTTGATACTTTCTGCATTGTTAAATATTTTGTCCATAGAATTCTTCAGTATTTAAGCTTGAGTCTTGACTTTTTTCTTCCTTGTGTTTGTCATTTTTGGTTTTCTAACCATAAGTCTTTGCACATTTCATTATACAATACTTTGTCTTCTTGAGTCACCCTTTAAATCTTGTTCAGCTCTTAATACTTTATCATTTCTTCCATTAATTTTAGCATCTCTACGTTCAAGAGCAAGTCTCAGTCTCTTCTGACATCCATTTTGTTGTTTTTCTATCTTTCCTATCTTTTAAATGACTTTTTGCTTCCTTTATGTCTGATGTGCTTGATGTCAACCCACAACCTCTCTGGTCTTTGGCCACTAGTGTTCAATGCATCACATTGAGACTCTTTGGCCAATATATAATTTTCTCTGTGACATACCACTTTGCAGTATTTAAGTATCAGGAAAAATATGTTTTAGAAGGATGTCCACCTAAAATAGCTATAGTATAGTGTTGGTTCTATTGAAACAATTATATTGAAATTTTAGTAAAAGGGACCATTTTCCCAACCCAATACCCATCTATCAGTTTGTCACACTGTGGTGGTCTGTGTTTTGTAGCAGGGTCAGCCATGGTGGGCAGGTTTTAGCAGGGCATTCAGACTAAGGCAGAAGGAAGGGCCTGATGATCTACTTACAAAATTTAGCCACAGAAACCCTAGAGATGACAACGGACTGTTGTCTGATACAGTGCTGGAAGATGAACCATGTAGGTTGGAAGGCACTCCAGATAACGCAGTGGCTGCCATAATGGACTGGAACATTCCAACGATTGTGAAGGCATCACAGACCTGGGCAGCCTCTCACTCTGTTTTACGTGGGATCAGCGTGTGTCAGAGCTGGTTTGATGGCAACTAACAAGAACATTTCCCCAAGGGTATCATGTACCTGATGCTACTATACCAAGTGCAGTACCACTTGTACTATAGGACCACTCGTCTGTCACTCTGTCATACTGAGTGA
>NW_006408662.1:2418772-2458999 GCF_000296735.1 Chrysochloris asiatica
GTCCTGAACCAGAAAGCAATGGATTTCTTGTTTCTGCCACAAACTTCCCCAGCTGTAAGTCTTCCAACGTTCTAAATATTCCTTTATATGTGGTTCAGAGTTGTGGGACCATCCCCTAGCCTGCTTGGTCCTATATTATGTGTTGTTGCTGGCGGAGCTCCTCACTGCACTTCCACCCAATCCGCCATCTTGTTTGTTCAGCAGCGTCTATCTATCTTGGAATGTTCTTTTGGACAATGAATGTGATGTCATTCCTCTTCAATGTGTCATTCCTGGCATAGAGAACTGTGTGAGTGTCTGATTCAGGATGGCCACTCCATGCCACTGCAGTTCACTAATAACCCTAGGACGTCAGTCTTCATGATTCCATTTCAGTTTTGATGGCTTCCAATTTCCCTAGATTCGTACTTCATGCTTTCCACAATTATTAATGGATGTTTGCAGCTGGTTGTTGTCATTTTTCATCAGCAAAAGAAGGTCCTCAAAGCTTTTCTTCTCTGAACCAGGAAGGTCAATTCTACTCTTCCCCTCCAAAGTCATGGTTTCAGTGCCTTCCATCCTGAGAGGCCATCTTCCTACGGTACTGTAACAGATAATGTTCGGCTGCTGTTCATACAGTTTTCAGTGGCAAACCATTCAGACATGGCCTGCCTCTCCTTCTTCCTTCTCTGTCTTTATCTGGAAGTCTCTGAAACCTTTTCCCCATGGGTGACCCTGAAGTGTTTAAAATACCTGTGGCATAGCTTCCAGCATCACAGCAATACACAAGCCACTACAGTATGACAAACTGACACACAAGTGTCTAATAAAATAAACATTAACTTTGATTATTGGGGAAAGAAAAATAATACCTACAATTTGAAACAATTTCGTGACTTTCCACTTGGGACTCTTACATGAAACTGTCTGGCTCTCTTGTCTGTCAGCTACAGTTGTTCACAAGGAAAAGCAGTTATTACTGTTCTCGCTGTGACTATGAGATTCAGGCTCACTGATAGTCTTTCAAACACCTGGATTAAGTCAAGACTACGCTGAGATGTGTGGTCCTGGTGTGGTGCTGTAGGAGAAGCGCTGAACTGCTGACTACTAACCATTAAGTCGGCAGTTCAAACCCACCAGCCATTCCTCAGAAAGCCTCTACAGGGTCGCAACGAGTTAAAACCAACTCAACAACACTGAGCTTACAACAGCTTTCTGAGATGTAAGGCAGGTAGCGACAAAGGATAACTGATTGATTTAAATGATTTTATTGATGCTGAGTAATTAAAATACTACTACTTTGAGCCCAGGAGTCCTGGTGTGGCGCTGTAGGTTAATGCGCTAGACTGAAACGCCATTTGAACTGCATGGTCGGCAGTTCAAGCTCACCAACTGCTCCTCGGAAACCCTATACAGGGTCACTACGGGTCGGAATCGACTCGACCGCACTTAACAACAACCTTGAACCCTGAGGCTGACAAATAGCTACTGTTGTCATTTTTATTACTGTTAATCAGGGTCTCCTGCCTGTTTTAGTAATAAGGTTTACAGACACACAGCCATTCATTTAAGCCTTGTCTGTGAGTGCACAACAGAGGTGAAAGGTTATAACCAAGATCCAGTGGCCCAGTCTGAAATAGTTACTGAAAAATTTGCTGTCCTCTGCTCTAACAGCCACATTGTTCTGTTTGATTATTTTATAAGTTAATGTCATAGATGTGAATATACAAAATACATCTGTATTAAGTTAGAGAAAAATGTCTGCTGTCTCTGTCACTGAGGGACCTCACAAAATTTCATCTTAAGAAAGGATTCTGTTATTAATAAATACTGAAAACCACTGTTGTATAGCAGCATTTCGAAGTCCTGGTATGGCTCTGTGGGTTAATGCGCTGAACTGCAAGGTCGGTTTGAACTGTAAGGTCAGCGGTTTGAGCTTACCAGCTGCTCCTTGGAAGCCCTGTACAGGGTCACTATGGGTCGGAACTGACTCGACAGCACTTAACAACAACATAGTACCAGGTCAGAAAGAAGCTGTGTGCAGTTCACAGCAAAACTGGAACTGTTCTGGTAGTTAGCTCTGGGCATGTACGCCTTCAGGTGTTCAAAACTGAGAGTAACTGTCAGGTTATTAGTATTAAAAACTTAAAATCCTTCTCTTAGTGTATATGTGTGTGCATGCCAATATGTAACAAAAGCAACACTTCAAAATATTATTTCTACCTGCTTTAAAAATCCATGGCTATCTTAAAAAGTATATACACTGGATCTCTTGACCCATTTGGGAGAAAGTTCCTATTTTAGAACTCCGTTTTAAAACCTTGAGTTTTGCGTGTCCTAAAAGGAACTTATAAACCGCCCCATGTCCACAGCTGGCCCTCCCCCTGTAGACTCATGAATGCATCTGTGCCCACTGCAGCAGGGGACTGCCTTGGAAGACATGACGATGCCCACTCTGCCGTTTGTCTCTTGTCAGGATCTTCCCAGAGTCCCTGCGGTGGTTGATGGCCACCCAGCAGTTTGAGGCTGCCAAGAAGCTGGTCCTGCACTTCACCCAGAAAAACCACATGAGCCCCGAGAGTGACATCAAAGGAGTGATGCCAGGTGAGTAGGCCGGCCCGGCCAAGGACAGAGCCAGACTGTCAGCTGTTTCCGGTGCAGCTGGCCCAGCCGCTGCCTGTCTCCTGTAGCCATAGGTCTGGGGGGCGGGGCCGTGAACTGAATTCCCCTGTGAGTCTAGCATACCGTCCACATCCAGGGAGCTGCTCGAGGCATCTGCCTCCTGGTTCAGAACCACAGAGCACCTCTCTTCCTACGTATGGCCTTCAGAGGACAGCCACTGGCTGTCCCGGCTGCAGACCTGGGAATACGAAGTGTTTGGTCCTGTGGCACAGCCATCTCCTCCCCCAAGTCCCTGTGTACCAGGCATCACCAGAGCTTGGCTGACACACCGGATTCTGGGACCTGCCCTGGACCCAGAGCCTTGCAGTAAGCCCTGCATTTGTACTCAAGCTCTGACTGGCCACTGTCACCTGTCGGGACAGCTGTCATAACACAAGTCATCAAGAAAAGTCATTTATAAAGTCTTCCCCAACTCCCAAGTCTGAGGTCCCCCCAGGTGGCGTTTCGCTCACACAGCCAACAATCTTTCTTAAAAGCTGCTCTGTGTGAGCTGGCAGAGCCTGGCTCATGGGGCTGGGGCTCAAGATGGGGTGAGGCAGTGAGATGCCGACAGTGTCAGGAGGGTGGGTACATGCAACAGTGAAAGAGGGTAGAAACGGGACTGGTAGTCTTTCAGCTGGGGGGCCTCACTGCTCGGAGGCACGTGGGCAGATAAGCCTGAGCAGGGTAGAAGGACGTGCCCTGTGGCGTTCCATGAACCATAGGACCAGAACCAGGGGAATCTCCTGGCTGAGAAGGATTCTGGAGACACCGAGCCCACGGGTTCTGAGACCATCTGTTCTTGAAAACTTCTGACCCAGAACATCTGGGCACAGTGCCTGTAAAAGCCCCCGATGATGGTGTTGACTTGGGCACGTAAGCACAGAGGGCAGGTGAGGGAAGGAAGCACTGAGCTCTGGTTCTGGGAATTAAGTTCCCAGTGCTGGGCTTGGCCAGGGGACCTGTGTGAGCGCTTCTCACCAAGTAGAGGTGATGATGATGACACAGCCGCCACACTCACTGACAGACACTGTACGGAGTGCTTATTCCCAGTGCTTCACATGCGTGAATTCCTGTTGCTCCACACTAGTCCACAAGAGCACTGCTACGTTGTCATCATTGTTAAGTGCTGTAGAGTCAATTCCGACTTAATCAAAACCTTACATAGGGTTTCCGAGGAGTGGCTGGTGAGTTTGAACTGCCTGGCTTGTGATTCAAACCAACCTTGTGGTCAGGTGCTTATCCTAAAGCGCCACACCAGGGCTGTAGTTAACCTCCATCCACAGGTGAGGCACAGAGAGATGGGTTAACTGGTCTGAGGTCACACAGCTTGTCAGCACAACTGGAACTTGAACCCTGCAAGAACAGACCAAAGCCCATGTTCTGTGGGCCTTCTGAGAGGCAGACAGAGACCACTCTTGAAGGTACTGTGGGGGGTGGGAATAAGTAGTCAGAGAACTTCCTTGGCCACCTGCTTATTCCCCAGCATGTTTGCTGTCTTAGAGTGTGCGACATCTTCACCAACCTCTTAGCAGGCTAATACACTTGTATCTTGCATGCAGTGGTTTGTTTCTAGCTTTATCTAATGAAATCATCCCACTGTAGGGCTTTCAGGTTAAAACATTGTCAGGGAAAAGCTTGTTTTCTGAATTCAAATTACATGGACTCACTTCTTTCTATTTTTAGAACATGGTTTTAGATCCTTTTAAAAAAAAAAAATCTGTGCGTATGAGTTTAGCTGGCATGTGTTTCTACTTAGGTGTCCAAGCAGGAGGTTGGGTAAGACGTAGTATCTGTGTGGGACTTAGCTGACCTCTCCCTGGACGTGACTGACACAGGCTCCCTCCTTGGGTACAGCTTCCCTGGGTGTCTGGGCACCCGCCAGCTGTCATGACACAAGTGGCACAAAACGCTGCCTGCCATGTGCCAGCGGGGACAACGTGGCTGCTTCCTTGGCGTCAACACTCTCCATCTGGGTGCAGGAGATGAAGTGTGGGCTCCTCCTTGCCTGGCCTCTCCTGGAGCCCACTCCCACAGGGATCTAGACTTGCTGTCTCAAACTTAACACCTACTCGCCAGCCTGCTCGAGACACTTTATTCCATTTCCCTGCGGTCCCGTTACCTTGGCAGTCAGACCTGGAGGCCCATCGTAGTCCTTCCGCACTGCTCCAAGGAGGAGCCCCCAAGCCCTTGAAGCCAACTAGGAAGTCTTACCCCTCCCTCCAGCCACCCTGCTTCCCTGTGCCCCCAGAATGCTCCACACTCTTCCATTCTATCCCACTCTTCAAGGGCCATGTGAGCCCCAGACCCCCAGGGCTGTGGCATCCCCCCGCCACATGCCTATGTAGGTGCAGACACTGTGCAGGCCCCTCCGCCTAGCAGTAAGGAATGGCTTGGAACCATCTGTCCCCTGCTGCACACAGTGCGGGCTTCCATGTCGGGACCTAACGCAGAGCTGGCTCCATGAGTCTTCACTGAGTCAGGGGTCCAGAAGAGCCAGGGAATCTCACACCGGGTGGACTTGGGTGTGCGTGTGGGAGCATGAGGTGGGAGCAGGTGTCTACAGTGCCCTAACCTTGGATTTAGGCGATCTGCCCTGGATTTAGGTGATCTGGGCTGGAAAACACCAGTGCTTTGTTTCCTTTCCCCTTCTGAAGCACCCTCGGGCTTGGCCTGGAACAGTCTGATTTTCCTAGTGGCTTCTGCAGCCACCTTGCCTGAGATGTTTTCACTTTGCCTGGGTGTCAGTCTCCCAGCAGCACCTTCCAGCAGCAACCCCTCCTGGGTCAGGAGAAAATGACAGCAGAGAGAGAGACTTGCTGGCTGCAATGTGACCCGGAGATGCAGCCGTGACTTTAGTGATAACAACTAGCAGGTCGCTGATACATCTAATTACCCTCAGAGCCTCCCGATCCTGACTTCTAGCCTCCCTGCCAGGTAGAACTGGGGTCTCCAAGGCTGTCGATCTTGATGGAAGCACACTATCTCAACGTTCTCCCTCAGAGCAGCTGGTGGGTTCGAACTGCCAACCTTTTGATTAGCAGCCCAGTGCTTAACCTGTACCACTGAAGCTCCTTAGAGCCTTCATCATCCCTACTCTCCAGGGAGGGTCGTAAGACTCAGGGAGAAGGGAGACTATTGTCAGAGAGCCAGCTTCCCTGTCCTAACAACTCCCTCCAGGTGGAAGGAAGATTCCTTTAGCTGCTTTCTGGGTGGGCTCCACTGGAGAAGCCAGCCTGCCCCAGCATGGCCAGAATGGGTGTGCAGTATTGAGGGTTCTGATGTCAGACCTATTTGGGGCTGCAGTCAGCCACCAAACTGCCATGTGTTCACCGCTTACACTTGGCAACCCTTGTGTGTCCGAATAGAACTGTGTTCCATAGGATTGGCTGACTTTTTGAAGGTAGATTGCAAAGGTTGCCTTCCAGAGTACCTCCCTCCTTTCAGTTAGTAGCTGGGTACATTAACCATTTACACCACCAGGGACTCCATCTGGGACTTGCACCCACCTTGGCAGAGGTCACATTACACTTTCTCTTGCCTTACTCGCTGTCTTGTCAGTTGCTCAGAACCTGATGTGACAAGAGGGTCGAGCACCAGGCACCTCCCAGTCCTCAGTGTTAGGTAACCTGATCATAGTCACCAGCGTGGTGAGTAATGAGCAGGCTGGAGACTCCAAAGCCTGCTTGTAACTGCCTGGGCACACACATCTCCTTCTCGTGTATCAGATCCCGGCGAGGTGACACCGCGTGCACGAGGAGAGAAGGTGCTAAGGGTGCCGGCTCAGCTGTCTAGCAGGCCCAGACTGTGAAGACTGAGTTGTCCATGGTAACTGTAATGCATCCAACTGTCCTGCTGCCCTGGAGCAGCCTCATTCCAGTGGCCAAGTGCCACCAGTTCCGAATCTGACCCTGAGGGATGAGGGCCGGGTGGAGAGAGAATAGAAACTTTCTCAGTGTCCAAACAGGGACCACAGAGCAGTGCCCTTGGTGTGCATTTTGCAAACAACTTTTATAACCTACTCTTTGTCTTCCGCTTTTTCTCTCTTGTCTTTTCTTGGTTTCCATTTCTGTAACTGATGATTTTCTCATGAGCATCACAACACAAGAGCAAAACCCATTATGTAAAACCCCCCTCAGACCCACTTAGATCACCCTTCTGTGTCTTCTCTCTGCATACAAGGAGAAACTTCCAGAAATGGTGGCCTGGTAGCCTCCCTCAGACACTGCTGTTTTAGCATTAAGTCAAAAATAAAATACCACTTTAAAAAAGAAAGATTCCTTAAACCTTCACAGATAAACAATGTATTTTCCATTCAACCTGTAATCGGTGTGGTTGGTGAAAGAGCAGGAAGGCTGAGGGTGGCCCTAGGGCCTTGCAGGACAGGCCCTGGAGAAGAGCCACACTCCTGGGTCCTCAGTGACAGAGCTCCCATCCAAGTACTGAGCATTTCCTCGGTGAGCTGGGCTCCTGCCACACTCACTACTGTTGTATAAACAGACGCTTTGGACTAACTAGTGTGAGAGCCGTAGAAGCGCTGAGCAGGTGTAGATTCCTGTGCTCTCAGCCTCCCCGAGGGCTGACATCTGTCGCGGCCAGGCTGCACCGGTCACACTAGGACGCTGGTCTGGGAACCTCGCTGTGAGGGGGACCCCTGCCTCTAAGTGGATGTCCTGGCTTTTCCACTACAAGCTGTGTCCGGGACCTCCTCCAGGACCACGCACAGCTGGGCACACATCTCCCCAGCCACCTCTAGATTCAGTCTCCCTTGTTTTTCAAACTGGGGCGCTCATGAAGTGTTCTGACCACCCAGCACTTCTGCTAAGTCTCCTATGTCTTTCTTAGCTGTTTAGTAGAGAGCTTGTGTGCATGTGCCCGGGTGGGCTTTCTGCTTACAGACCTGTAAGGAAGCCCCTGAGGTCTTTCCCGTTATGTTCTTTTCTGTTAAACTGACGCATCAACACCAGGACTTCAGCAAACTGCTTGGCCTTTTTAATACCACACTAGAGTGTTTGTTTTTTAGGAGTCCTAGTGTGGCACCATAGGATAAGCACTTGACCTCAAGGTTTGAACTTCAAGGTTGACGGTTCAAACTCACCAGCTGTTCCTTGGAAACCCTGTGCAAAGTCAATATGAGTTGGAACCTACTCAATGGCTCTTAACAACAGAGTGCTTTTAGGCGCCAGAACGTTGAACCAAAAATTGTCCAACTTGTTCAACTCATCTAGCTCCATATGACTGTGAACTAAGACACACGTATGTTTTGTGTGTATTTATGTATGTGTATATAACAAATTTATTATACATACATGCAGACACCTGTGCCTGCATGAATACATATATGCATAGGTAGATGTGAAGTCCCTGGCGTTGTAGATGGTTAGCACTCTCGGCTGCTAACGTTGGCGGTTTGAGCCCACCCAGAGGCAACTTGTGAGAAAGTCCCAAAGCCTTGAAAACGCTGTGCAGCACAGTTTGACTCTGCATGTACGGGGTTGCCATGAGTCAACTGGACTCAGCTGTACTGGTTGAAGGTTTATCCATCTTCCAGTGGTGTGTGCTCTCCGGTCCCCACAGAGGAGCAGCTCCAAGCCCATTCTGCACTGCCTGCCACACTGAGGAGCGGCTCTGGCAGCCCCAGCCTTTTTCATGGTGGGTGATGCTGACCGATGCAGACCCCATAAGGAAAAGATCGGTTTGTTTGGATCTGCCCACACCTTAATTAGTGCCTCAGGAGTCTAGAATATCATCGATAAGCTCTAAACTTAGGCAGAAGTGAGATGATTCTATGCTGTTTGGTTTCTTGCGTGGATCTTACCTGGCTCCCCAAAAGGTTTTGTTATGGAACTGATTTGCAGAGTGTTTTCCTGGCTCGCTTCCAGCCCCGTGGGAAAGTTTTAACTGCATTGTTGGAGTCTTTGTGAATGCATTTTCCATCGTAAAACGCAGCTCCCCACTCAGCTTCCAGGAAACAACCGCCCACCCCCCATCCACCAGGTCTCCATTCAGAAACTGCTGCTAGATGGTCACGTGGTCCCTTTCTTTGCAGAGTTGGAGAAAGAGCTATCTCGGAGGCCCAAGAAGGTCTGCATTGTGAAGGTGGTCGGCACCAGGAACCTGTGGAAGAACATCGTGGTTCTGTGTGTGAACTCGTAAGTCCACAGCCAGGCTGCAGAGCTTGGTGGGAGGATGCTGGGAGGGCAGCTTTGCACAGGTTCTCAAGCCTGTGGGGATCCCAGTCCCCTGGGCCTGCTTTCTGCTATAGGTTCACAGGGAAGTCTTGTGGCCACGGCAGAGCTTCCTAACCCTAACCCCACTACTGGGTCTGAAGAGAACACATTCTAGAAGACCGTGCCCTGCCTCGGTGCTGCCTATCAGTGGACCCTGTCCACATATTAGAGAGCCTTCCAATGGGCCGTGAGTGGAGGGGGTCTATGAACAGTGTTCAGATGAGAGCAGTTCTGTGATTGTCTCATTTTATCCAAATGCTTGGACATCTTGGTAGCTGCTCACTAGCATGTGCCCCCTTTTAGGCAGGAGAGAAAATTAAAGTTCAGGAAACTTCTTCCTTCCAAACACAGAGAGAAATGACTCCTGAGTTAAGAATGTCCAGGTACTGTCCCAGGCAAGGGTATTGAACAAACAGGGTCTTAGCAGCCTCCTAAGCTCAGGCCAGGGCCAGCCCTGCCTTCATAGCCGGTCTGAGCCTGGCTCTGTCTGGCTCCTGACTCAGAGCCAGACCACCGTAGCCTGTAACTATGGCAGGGGACTGAGGGGCTCTGCCAGTGGTACCACTCCACCCCTGCAGACCCTCCCGTTCCTGGTCACCCGCTCCACTTCCTGATGGCTGCTACCTCGGCTCAGTGTATACCTATCAGTTGTTCCTGCTTAACCCCAAGGTGTGCAGACAGAGTCAAAAGGTCCCTCACACAGGGAAATGGGCAGTGTGGACCTTAATGGCCTCTTAAGACTGATGAAAAGCACTGTGATTCCCCAAACAAACAAGGCTGCCAGAGAGGACTCCTAGCTTTGGGGTGGCTGCCAAGAGCAGACGTAGGAATGGGTCTGCAGATGGTGCCATGAATGGGCCACATCCCTTAGGGCCCTATGGAGCCCTGGAGACCCCCAACATACATGGGCACCACTGCTGCCCATGCATCTCTGAGGACGCTGGGCTGCGAACCTGCATTCCTTCTTCTGCCCCAGGGTCAGGGCCCCTACTACCTACAGGTTCAGAGGATCCCAGGAGCAGCATCGAGGCTGTGCCCAGGGCGGTGGTGGGGAAGCCAGGGGAGAGAGGATGTGAAGGGTCTCCTGTGGCTTCAGATGGCTTCTCCACCTGAGTAGTGGGGGACTTCAGATGAGTCCCCAGATGTCCAGAACTCCAAGTATCTGAGGAAGAGGCAGCAGCCCTGTTCTACAAGGTGCCAGATGCATCACCTTAGTCAAGTTGTTTAAACTCTGGAAGCTTCTCTGCCCACCTGTAAAATGTTTATTATAACTCGTACAGTGTGGTTGTGGGACTCAACCAGTTCATACATGGAAGGCTCTTAGTGTCCCCACCTAGTACCTAGTAAGCTGGGTACATGACAAGGACAAATCCTTCTCATGAGACTGTGTGTGGTGCACTCTGGAAATCCACCAACACCCATCCCTTGGCGGTCTTTAGGGGCAGAGGCTCAGCGAAGCTAGAACAGCCCCCCTCCCCCCTCAGGTTTCAGTCACAGACTTTGTGGATGACCAGGGTGTGGGCAGGTCCAGTGCTGCTTCTCCTCCCCTCTGTGAGCCTGGTGCCTCCAGACACCCAGCTGACCACTTCTCCCACTCTGCTGCTTGGCTCTGGCTACTCAGTCAAGAGACATGTTCAGGGCCGAGGGAAGTTGGGTCAATCTTGTGTGAAGAAACTAAAGGTGTCATGCTAACAGGCATCATGGCCACTCAAGAGCTAGGCACTCTTTTCACCTGCCACAGCGCTGTGTACCTGCCAACGTGAGTGCAGAGGTGCGCCCATGGGAAAAGGAGGAATTGAGGGAGAAGGCCGCCTGAGGAGTCAGCACAGAGCAGGGACTAGCTTTGTGGCTTGGTTGGGTGTCCCTCGCACTCCATTGTGCTGGACTGCACGTCACTGTTTTGTATTTATGGATGTGGTTGTCACGTGCCATCAATTCCAGCTTATAGCAACCCTACAGGACTGAGTCCTGCTTGAGGGTGATGCAAGGTCAGTTTGAACCGCAGGGTCGGCGATTCAAGCTCACCAGCTGCTCCTTGGAAATCCTCCACAGGGTCACTATGGGTCGGAACCGACTCAACGGCACTTAACATAGGACTGAGTAGAACTGCCGAGCTTGGTTAGCAGCTGAGTGTCTGACCAGCTCTCTACCAGGCTTCCTTATTTTTGGAGGAAATGTATGCATTTTGAGGAGTAAATGCACAACTGTAGCCCTGTGTCCCTGGCTATCTCCGAGCAGAATATACTGAGCAAGGTCCCGAGGCAGGTCATCAGCTGCAGTGTCAGCGTGGTAGTCCTGCCCTTCTGCTGGCAGTTCCCAAACAGAGCACTTTCAGAGTCCAGTGAGCATCCTTCTGTCAGAAGACCCTGCGGCTGCTATGGGCTGCTCACATCTTTACCCTGGGAAATGGGTGTGTCCCCTTTAGCATGACCTAAAGGCACATGGCCAGTGTTTCCCCTCACCACATAAGCCTGCTGCCCCCTCCACTCCCAGAGATTGTCCCCTCCAGGTCTGGTGACCAACATTGCTGCTACCCAACAATCCCACCCCATCTTCCTTCAGAAACAGCCAATCCTTTGAGCTTGGGACCGGACCACCCTGTGCCCGTACCCCACGGCTGCTCTCTGTGAGTGAGTGGTGATTGCAGGGCCAGGCTTATTTTCTCTCCATGCTCTCCTAGCAGAGTGATCAGCACACTCACATTCTCCTCCTCAGCCAGGCCTGGACTGGACGTCACCAACAGTCACTGTTACCCGGCTTCCACACTCCAGCCTTTCCTCCCACCCCAGCATACCTTGGCCTTTCATATCCCATTCTTCTCGCTCCTTCAAGAACCTCTTCCCAACACATTTTCTCATTGACTCATCCAATCCAGTGACCCTACTCACCATCCGTTCCCCACTTCCTGTCTCCACTTCCCTTTTACATGGGCCGTTATCACATCACCCCGCCCTATCTCCTTCATTATAACTGCGCAGAACTTGGACTTCACCTCTGCCCATGCAGCTGAATGTGGCTGGGGAATGGCACTTTCCTGCTGGTGGTCCTCACTGTAAAGTCACGGGTAGCAGTCCCCAATGGGCACTCTAGCTGCCCAGACCCCATATTCAGCTTCTCGAGTCACTTCGTTCTCTCAAGTCTCCAGTTAGTGTATGACTTCTTGCTTCTCAAATCTCCACCCTCCCTTCTGCTTCCTCACCCATCTTCCAGCTAGTGATTTCACTTCACACGTCACTGGGTAAACAGATCATCCAATAGGAACACCCTCATCTTCCCTCCACCAAGCCCACCTCCCCTCCAATGGCAGTGGATGCCCCCATCCAAGGCCCACTTCCCCTGTCTTCCAAAGGACTTTGCTGCTGCAGGCAATACTTTTCCCTCCCCCCTCATCCATTCTTCTTTTTCTACTGATTCATTCTCAATAGCACATAAAAAATTCCATTCACTAGAAATGCCTGTTTCAATTCTCTACGTGGTATTACAGCAAAATCTCACCAGTGACTGTCCTTAGTGACTCTTCCTCCTCCTAACTAGACATCTAGTATCACTACATGCAAGAAACTACTCTGACCAACACCAACCAGTAACCCATGGGTGGTCAAACCCACCACTCGCACCTTGTTGACTCCTCAGCAGCGAGGCATGACTGTCCACTCTCCTCTTCTGGAACATTCTGCACTTAATCCTCACTGCCCAGGTCTCCAGGGTTCTTCCCTTACAGACCTCTACTCTCTACCTCCCTGAGGGCCACCCTCCTCTACTAAACATCTGTGCGTTCGAGTCCTCAAGGCTGGGGCCCAGACGAGAGGACCTCACACATAGGCACCAGGCTCCCTCCAACCCTACTTGCCGGGGACTCGAGTTGGCGTCTCCCGCCCTGATTTCTGCCCTGGCAACAGGCTCATACTTCCAGCTCTCCACTTGACAGTTTCACTGGGAGGCTGAGTAGGTGTCCTGAGCATGGCATGGACAATACACTACTCTGGGTCCTCCCTCACTCCCCAGGCGAGCCCGGCATGTGCCAAAGCAGTTGCTTCTCCACCACCTGCTCCAGGCTGCCCTGCACCCTCAACTTAGCAAGTCCTATCCATGGTACCTACAAATGCCCCAGGCTATCTACCTCCAGCGTGGTCCTAGCCTTCAGCCTCTCCCCCAGGCAGCTCCAGCAGCCCGTGGCCTCTTTAAAACACTTGCCAGACCATCACACCCCATCTGAAAGCCTGCAGTGCCTCCCACTGGGTGTCCCCCATGTTCCTGACCTGCACAGCTGGCTGGTCCTCCAAACCCTCCCCAACCACAGCTCTGCATGCCAGGATCCCATGAAAGACCACTTCTGAGAAAAAGGTTTCATGGCTTTGATGCTCACATCTGTCTGCTACGGGGGCACAGAGCAGTGGTGGTTCAGTGGAATTCTCTCACTCCCCATGGGAGACCCAGGTTCGATCCCAGCCAATGTGCTTGGTGCAGTCCCTCACCTGTCAGCTGGGGGCTTACACATTTCTTCGATGTTGGACAGCTTTCAGTGGGGCTTTCAGACTAGGAAGAAGGTGTAGTGTGGTCCTCTGAAAACTGGCCCATCTGAACCCCACGCATCTCAACAGCTCAGTCCACACCTGATCTGGGGGGCCGGGGGCCGGAGACCGGGCAGGGTTGTATTCTTTTGTGCGTGGGGTCCCCATGAGTTGGAGACCTGATATGTCTCCAAAGTCCTCCCTTTTATATTTCGCTCTAACACCTTAGCTTCTGTTTGTACATTACACGTGAAGTTGTGGTATTGTTGCCCCGTCCCCGCACATTCGCACACCCACCTGCCCGTCTCGTGCTCACCTGTGTGTCTCCCCTGGCAGGCTGACCGGGTTTGGTATCCACCACTGTTTTGCCCGGAGTATGATGGGTCACGAAGTCAAGGTGCCACTTCTGGAGAACTTCTACGCCGACTACTATACCATGGCGGGCATCGCCCTGGTATCCTGCCTGACCATGTGTGTGGTGGTCCGGTTCCTGGGGCGCAGGGGGGGGCTGCTGCTCTTCATGATCCTCACAGCCCTAGCCTCACTCCTGCAACTTGGGCTCCTGAACCGTGAGTGGGGCCTGGGGCGTGGGGAGGGAGGGACCACCTAGAGACAAGGCTGCTATCATCACCAAAGAACATTGAAGTCTATAGTGAGAGTTTACAAAGACTCCAGTGGTCTGAGTTGGTATAACCTTGGAGGAAGTGTGTTGGGGAGGACCGAGTGTGAATCAAAGCATTTATGGTGATGACCTTGGGGGAGGGGGGGTGCCGGATCACCCTCTTCACCCCTCATGGCACGGCTCTGACTGACTGGTAGCCTGTTTCTGAGCACTACGTCACTCAACAAAGAACAGAGGGCTGGCTTTTTTCACGTGGAATTGGAGCTTCCATGCTGGCGCCCTGCCCTGCTCTTCAGCTTTGCGGAGTCTCTAGTAAAGGCCGAGCAAGTCTGTGGGAGCTGTGGGCGCTGGCCACTCCAGCTGTGCCAGGCAATCTCATGTCCCAGTGCCTCCTGGGACGGGCTCAGGACCACTCTTGCCAGGAAAGCTTGTCAGTGCTGTCTGAGCTTGCCTCTGTGACAGTCCTGTTCCCAGTCGACCAGTCTCATGGGTTTTTCCAACATCCAAGGTGTGAGGGGCACCATCCAAACACAAGGGGGAGAAGGAGACCCTCCCCGTCTTTCCCAGCCCTATTGTGTCAAGTGGGGAATCAAACAGCTAGTTTCCAGCTTAGGAGCCGTGCCTACCTCACATCTTACTGGCAGGCTGGCCTCACAGCTTTCAGCAAGAGGGGAAATGGACAAGGCAAACTGTGGGGGACACCATGTGAGGGACTCTTATCTGGGGGGCCCAGGCCACAGCTCCAGGAACTTGACCAAAGCAAGCAACAGAGCTTGAGCACACAAAATGTTGTCCGGCCGGTTCTAGCCTTCTGAGCACACCCCAGAGACTCTTGAACAATTTTTGACAGTATTCACTCTTGGTTTGCAGTTACACAGATCTGCTAGGGGCTCTCTTCTGCAGGGCTCTTTTCCCCCCAGTCTCTGAGGCCTAACAGAAAGGTGGCAGTGATACATGATCACGGTGCTTTGGGGGGGGGGGGGGGTGAGTATAGGCAGCGCCACAGTTGGATGCAGGTGCCCCCCCATTGCGTGTAGGTATGGGGTGTGGGGATGTAGGTATGAGGTGTGTATATACAGGTTTGGGGTGGGTGGATATAGGTATAGAGAGAGAGTGGGGTGTAGGCAGAAGGGGGCAGGAGACAGGCTGGGTCACGCCAGGCCATGGAAGGGAATTTGCTAACAGAAAGTCACCTGGGAACACGCCTAACTTGCCATCTTCTCTCCCCATCTCTCTTCATACACGTTGCTTGGGGTACGCCGCCTTCCTGGAGCTAGTGATTGGAAAGTACAGCCAACACCCAGACTCAGGTAATGTGCACGCACTCTTGCCTGAGCGTTCTCGTGTTGGTGCATCCAAATAGACCCTTTCATGACGACTCTCTTTCTCCTCCTGTGCTCCCTCCCCTCCAAGAGTTGCAGCTGAAGTTGGCCGTAGGTTGGACACTATCCTATCCGCACTCATTTCTATTCTCTGCCTCTCATGCCTAGAAAGAGCTGCTTGGTCTCCTGGTTCTGGCCCACTTAGCATGTGTCTCCTTGCCTGGCCCCCTCGCCTCTTCCTTGTGGCATCAAGAGTCAGCCTGTGGGTAGCGGTCGGTGCACAGACAGACTGACCCAAGAGCACCAGGCCTGCCTCTTTGTGCCACAGGGAGAAAATGCTGCGCTCCCCCACCTCCACCACACAACACACATCCTCAGTCCTGTCCCAGCTCTGCTCCCCACCTGGCCTGGCCTTACCTGAATGCACATCTCCAAGCCTGAGCTCACTGCACAGCCTGCACTGGGAGAGAACTGAGCTGCACCCCATCCCTGAACCCCAACAGCACGCTGCACTCTAGGTCCCGCCCCCGCTGAGCCTGCTCTGTGAGGCTCCCACAATGCTGGGCGGGAACCCTGCAGGCCCTAGGTTCGCTTTGAAACAGCGCAGGTGGTTGGGAGGGGGGTACCTACTCTTGGATCGAGGGTCCTGGTGGAGGTGGTGTGGGCTCTCTCACTTGCACTTCCACCCAAGGAGCTCTGGCCTCTAGCCCATGGCACTGCCTGGCCCCTAGAGGGCAGAGAGCCCGGCCTCCCTCCCTCTTTGCGCCTGCCTGCTCACCTGCGCTTGGCCCTTGTTACTGGCTGCTGGGTCTCCTCTTCT
Source organism: Chrysochloris asiatica (assembly GCF_000296735.1). NCBI lineage: Eukaryota > Metazoa > Chordata > Mammalia > Afrosoricida > Chrysochloridae > Chrysochloris > Chrysochloris asiatica. Next base: position 2,434,918 of record NW_006408662.1, read on the forward strand.
GGCCCCCTTCCACAGCCCCTCTCTGATTCTCCACAGGCATGAGTGACAGCGTCAAGGACAAGTTCTCCATTGCCTTCTCCATTGTGGGCATGTTTGCCTCACACGCCGTGGGCAGCCTCAGCGTCTTCTTCTGTGCAGAGATCACACCGACGGTCATACGGTAAGAAGTGTGGCGGGGCGCCACCCGGGCCTCACGGAGGGAGGGCGCCAACGCCTGCTGGGATCTCCAATGCGGACCTAGCTACATCATCTTCACTGGGCAGGTGGGCGGCACTGTGTGAGGCCAGAGCCCAGGCCATGGCTAAGAAGCAGGAATTACAGGGCCGTGTGGGAAGTGGCATGCTGCCAACACCCCTAAACAGCTTCAAAATTAAGAGTGCGCCTTGTTTTTTAACTGGCCCGAGGAGCAACCATGCCAAAGGAAATCACAGCAAGTGGCCAGGCCGATTAACTGACAGAATTGTCCTGGACAGTGTGTCATACATAAGGCCAGGTTGTTGTTGTTAAGTGCCATCGAGTCGGTTCCGACCCATAGCGACCCTGTACAGGGTTTCCGAGGGTGTAAATCTTTACGGGAGTAGAAAGTCTCATCTTTCTCCCGCGGAGCGGCTGGTAGTTTCAAACCGCTGACCTTAAGGTTCACAGCCCAATTCGTAACCACTACGCTACCAGAGCAGTCAGTATTTTCTCCTGTTAACTGTCTTGGTGCTAGTACTCCCCCTTCCATGCAGAACTGGGCTCATCCCCAGGCAGTGCGCCTTGTGTATACCACCACCACCAGCCAGTGGAGGTTTGCATGTTTCTGTGATGCGGACCAGGGTTCAGGGTTAGAGCAACTGAGGAGTTAGACCTGGTGAGTTCAATGAACCACAGCAGTCTGCTCCCCAGCCATCCGCTTGCGTGCTGCAGCACCATGTAACATTCTGTTCTATTGTGTGGGGGCCAGGTTGTTGTTGCTAAGTGCCGTGGAGTCGGTTCTGACCCATAGTGACCCAGTGTAAGGTTTCTGAGGAGTAACTGGTGAGCTTGAACCGCCAACCCTGCGGTTCAAACTGACTTTGCAGTCCCAGAGCATTAACCCACAACACCACACCAGGACTCTTATGGGGCCAGACGTCAGGGCCGATTTGAAGGCGGCTTACAATACATGGCTCTTATTTTAGTTACGAACAAGGTTAAAGGAGCCCTGGTGGTACAACAATTAAGCATGTCGCTGCTAACCAAAAGGTTGGCAGGTTCAAACCTAGCCAGCAGCTCTGGGGAAAAGACCTGGTGATTTGCTCCTGTAAGGATTAAGCCAAGGAAACCCTAGGGACAAGTTGTACTGTCACAGAGGGTCAGCAGGAGCTGGAACCTACACAGGGGTACCCAACAATAACAAGGATGCTAGCTTAGGTCTTTTCTGGCACTATTCCTGGGCCATGGCTTATGGGGACTACAAGCCATTTCCCCTTTTAAGATCCCAGCCTGACAAAAGATATGCCCTAAGTTACAAGGTTGTGGTGGTGGTATGCATTGGAGTTGGTTCCAACTCATAGTGACCCTCTCCAGGGTTTCCAAGGCTGTAAATCTTTACAGGAGCAGAAAGCCTCATCTTTCTCCCATGGAACAGCTGGTAGTTTCAAACTGCTGATCTTGAGCTTCACAGCCTGATTCATAACCACTATGCTAGCAGAGCTCCTTTAATTCCAACAGCGTGTTGCTTTCCCAAGAATGGCTGTTCGTGACTTGCTGAGAATTCCTCTTGAGTCGGATCACAAAACCTCAACCAGATCACAAAGCCTCAACCGTGAAGACCGACTCAAAGGTCGACCTGTCTTTGAGAGCTGAAAACATTATATATAAATTTACAGATACAAGATTTTAATAGTATGTGCATACATAGAAAAATACACAAATCGTAGAAATTTATTCTGACCGTTAACGTCACTGGCATTATATAACACTAATACTTTGTCAGCTGTGGTAATAACATCAGCAAATGACAGACACACTGTAACATTGTGTGAGGAGTTGTGGTGTGGCACTGTGGGGTAATGTGTCTGCCTACAAAGTTGTTTGAACTGCAAGGTCGGTGGTTCAAGCTCACCAGCTACTCCTTGGAAACCCTATATAGGGTCGCTATGAGTCGTAATCGACTCAACGGCACTAACCAACAACCACCACCACATGGTGTGTAGTGCATGTGATCAACGATAAGATGTGCCCAAAAGCCACCAGACAGTCGTAAGTGCAGTTGATTGTAACCTAGGTCTGTCATAAGTGAGAGACCCATAAGTGGTACTTCCAAAAAGGCACCCTTGAAGAAAACCCTGCTCGGACGCATGGAGGTGTTGTGAGTTAGTTTGTTGTGTTGTTGTTGTTACCTAACAGAAACATAGCAAGGATAAACTGTGTGATATAAAGGAGAAAGTGAAGAGGGGAAATTGGTTTCTGGTGTTTAAATGCAAGATGATCTTCATGTGGTAACGATTTTTAGGATTCAAGCTTGCTGGTGTGGTACTACAGGTAATGCGCTGGACTGCAAGGTCGGGGTGAACCACAAGGCCAGTGGTTCAAGCTCACCAGTCACTCCTCAGAAATCCGATAAAGGGTCGATATGGGTCAGAACTGACTTAACACTTAGTAACAACAACTTCTGATATTAGGTCTACCTAGCTCCGGTAGCATATGGTTATGAGTCAGACTGCTAATCCCACGGTCAGCAGTTTGAAACTACCAGAGGTTCCACAGGAGAAAGCCTCATCTTTCTGTTTCCTAAAGATTTACAGCTTTGGAAACCCCATACAGGGTCGCTACAAGTCAGAACCGACTCCACAGCACATCACCACCACCACCACACATCAGTTTAGGAGCCCTGGTCACACAAAGGTTAAAAGCTCTCAGCTGCTAACTGAAAAGGTAAATGGTTTGAACCCCCCAGTGGCTCTCCACAGGTGAAAAAGCCTGTTGATTTGCTCCTATACGGATTGTGGTCTAGGGAACCCTAGGGGGGCAGCTCTGCTCCGTCATTATAGGACCCCTCTGAATTGGAATGGATCCCAGAGCATACAACAGAAACAGCAAATTCAGTCTTTCTACCCTGGAATGTATACTACCATAAAGATTTACAGCCTTGGAAATCCTGTTCAGGGTCGCTATGGGTCAGAACCGACTCGACGGCACTTAACAACAATCCTGGAATTTACTTAGAACAACATTACTAATAATAAGATCAGGAAATACGAAAACGTCTGAACTCCCAAAGCACTGCAAGGAAGGCAGACCTGCCCTCTCTCATCAGTCTATAAACTGAGGCTTTGTCTAAAAGATGAGGCTCTTCTGCTCGGGGGTTTACAACCTCAGATTCACCGCCTGGTAGTCAGGCTTGGGCAGTGGCGTTTAGCTTCCTCCTAGTGGTATACCAGAGAACTGCAGACAAGCATCTTCAAAGGTGGCCTTTGTTGGAGGAAAAGGAGCCTTAAAAGCAAACGTTCTATAAACGGAAATTTCAGAACAGAGCTAAAAATGAATTCTGCCCCAATTATTCCTAACGTTACTAAACAATGTTGATGAATCTTATATTGCCTATCACCTTTATATATATATCACACAACATTACAGACATTTTTCAGCAAGCCATATAACCCTACACTGTCAGATACCCGGTCTACATAGCCGGCCAGTGTTGATGAACTTCCGATGCACAAACACCCCTGGAGCCTCCGGGCCAGAGCGGCCGTCACTACCAGCGCTGGACCTCGTCCAGTACAGCCCTTGATCCATGCCCCAGCTCCTCGTTAGGGTTCTTGCTGCTTTTTGTCTTCCTTCTGCTTCTTTGTCTAAGAAACCTCCACGGGGTTTGTCTGTGTGAAGGCCTGGTCCCCTCCCAGCAGCAGGCAGGCTTCAAATCCTCCAGGTAGAACACGTCATTTACGTATCAGCCAGCCTCTGCAAGAGGTGCACCAATCACAGGGCAGGCTGAGCCCAGGGCCAGACAAAAGGTACCCAGTTGTTTATAGCTTACCCAGGAATGTCAACTTGGGACAAAAAGGCAAAAAAACTAGGACAAAGCAACTCTCTCAAGACCTAGGGGGACACCACTCAAACTGTTTCCCAAAGACCCACAGCAGAAGGCCACATAAAGGAGCTTGTTCCACCGTATCCCTCCCTGTGTTGAATGTGCTCTCATGAAAAATCAGCTGACCGTAAATGAAAAGTTGGATATCATTTCCTGACCCTCTTCTGTTCCATCGATCTATACCTGTCAGTACACCAATACCAGACTGCCTTGGTTACCATGTTGTTGTTAAGTGCCTTCGAGTCGGTTCCGACCCATAGCGACCCTGTACAGGGTTTCCGAGGGTGTAAATCTTTACGGGAGTAGAAAGCCTCATCTTTCTCCCGCGGAGCGGCTGGTAGTTTCGAACCGCTGACATTAAGGTTCGCAGCCCGATTCGTAACCACTACGCTACCAGAGCTCCTTAGCTTCACAATAAATTTAAAGTTAGGAAGTTAATCCCTCCAACTTCCATTATTTAGACTCTTGTGGGTTCTTTGCATTTCTATGTAGATTTTGTTAAGTGCCCGTTGAGTTGGTTCTGACTGTATAGGGGTTCCAAAAAGTGAATGGCAGGTTTGAACCACTGATCTTACAGTTAGTAGTCCAGTGCTTATCCTACAGCACCATACCAGGACTCGATATAGACTGTAGGATGAGTTTATCATGTTCTGGGAGAAAAAAAAAAAAAGTCTGCTGGGATGTTAAATAGGGATAATGTTGAATCGAAGGCCAATTTGGGGCTAATTGTCATCTTGGTAATATGAGCCCTTCAGTTCAAACCTGGTGTGGTATTGTGGGATCATGCACTGGACCACAAGGTTGGGAGTTCAAACTCACCAGCCGCTCCTCAGAAACCTTGTGCAGGGTCACTGAGTCGGAACCGACTCAACGGCACTTCACAGCAAGTCCACAAACGTGTATTTACGTTCTTTCACCGATGCTTTGCCATTTTCAGTGTACGCATCTTGTTTCTTTTGTTAAATTTATTTGTAAATATTGTTTTAGTAGCGATGGTAGAGGCATGTATTTTTGGATTGTTTCTGCCTTGTCTGTAGACATGTGTGTTGGCCTGACCTTGTCCAAGAGGACTTTGAAATGTTTGTGGGGAAAATCCCATTATCTTTTTAATCCCATTTTCCATGAATTTTTTTAAGACCCTCCTAGTTTATGACCCCGGAGTCCGGGTGTGACGCTGTAGGTTAATGCGCCAGACAGCAAAGCCGTTGGAACTATAAGGTTGGTGGTTCAAGCTCACCAGCTGCTCCTTGGAAACCCTATGCAGAGTCGCTATGGGTCAGAATCGACTCGACGACACTTAACAAATCTTATGACCACATAGAACAGTCTCTTCTCAAGATAGCAGCCCCCAGAGCAAAGCAAAAGAATCAATCCCCTCCCTTCCACCTGCTGCAGCGACCTTGCCTCAGCCCACAGCTACCCTGCTACACCAAGGACTAAGGTCCTTCCTTGAGCAGGTCTGCTGGAAGGCTCTCCCGTGAGCCAGCTGGGCCTGTTCTCTGAAGTGCTCCCCCTTCCTCAGCCCCTGCCAACCACGTGCCATGGAGGACCTCAGGGACTACAACCACCTTCTTCCCAGAGTGCCCTAATGTCAGGGCCACAGGAGGTTGTTTCTGTATTGTGAGTCTATCCCCTTTGTTAGACTGGAGGGCTCTCAGGGGACATGGGGCGGCAGCTGCCTTCTCAGGCTTCAACTGCTGCCACCTGGGCCTGGCCTGGTTCTGCATAGCATTGCCCAGAGATCTGCACACACAGAAAACTTGCAGGAAATACACGGTTAGAAAAGAATGATTCATTACTGGCTCTGTGTCAGCTCCGTATTCCAGAGCAGAGCCGCTCCCCGGGCCTTCCTTGGCTGTCTTCTGGAAGGGCGCTCAGCACCAGACCTGTCCTCCCCAGTACTGCCTGTTGGGGCTACTTATCTAGAGTAAAACATCCACATCACCCAGCAACTGGAAACCTGAAACACCCTTAAAACAGCAAGCCCGTGTTTAGGTCTACATAGGGTTTACAATGACTCACTTCCCCAAAACAACCCAAACTCACCACCGAGTCAACGCTGTACATCTTTACAAAAGTGGGCAGCTTCATCTTCCTCCTGCAGAGTGGCTGGTGGAGTAATCTGAACCATCAACCTTGTTACTAGCAGCCTAGTGCTTATCCCACAGTGCCACTGGTAGACAGGCCTTTTTTCCACCGCATCTCTGGCTGAACTCCATGCACCTAACTATTGCACCAAGTCAAGCACATAACTATTAGTGCCACCTCTGGTAGCTTAATGGTTACGAATTGGGCTGCTAACCGCAAGGTCGGCAGCTTGAAACTACCAGCTGTTCCGCGGGAGAAAGATGAGGCTTTCTGCTCCCGTAAAGATTTACAGCCTTGGAAACCCTGTACTGGGTCACTATGAGTCGGAACCGACTCACCAGCACTTAACAAATTGTCGTTAAAAGTGCCGTCAACCTATAACAACCCTGTATAGGGTTCCCAAGAAGTGGCTGGTGAGCTTGAACCTCCGACCCTGTGGTTCAAACGACTTTGCAGTCCAGTGCATTAACCCACCACGCCACAAATACACAGTACACAGCAATAAATAACTGCCAAGCATGGTGAAAACATTTTCTTTCCAAGTACTGTTCCGATTACAGCAGGATAAAGTCTCACTTGCTGTTGTTATAAAGTGCTGTTGAGTCGGTTCCAACCCATAGTGACCCTGTATAGGGTTTCCGAGGAGCAGCTGGTGAGCTGGAGCATGCAGTCTGGCACATTAACCCACAATGCCACACCAGTATGTTTTACTGGCATCTTGATGCCTTGGTGATCCCCAATCTTTAGCGAGAGAGCAGGTTTTAGGGAACATGCTGTTCTTAACAGCACTTTGTTCTTCTTACTCATTTACGGCAGCATGACAGTTTCCTTTTTAAGTAACTGCTCAGGGCAGGTTTGGGGATGAGAAGGGTGGGACTGAACTGGCATTGGAGATGTCTGGTTCGTGAAGGTCCCTGGTGGGTTTGCTCGGGGCCCTTGAACAGGCAGGCACCCCTGGCTCCTCAGGAAGCAGGGCTGTGGGCGAGCTGGGGCAGGGCCACTGACCAGCTTGTGTTGGACAGGTGCGGCGGGCTGGGGCTGGTGCTGGCCAGCGCGGGCTTCGGCATGCTCACGGCACCCATCATCGAACTGCATAACCAGAAAGGCTACTTCCTGCACCACGTCATCTTCGCCTGCTGCACACTCATCTGCATCATTTGCGTGCTGCTGCTGCCTGAGAGCCGCCACCAGAGCCTGCCCGAGGACATCTCCAACGGTGAGCACTACACGCGGCAGCCGCTCCTGCCACACAAAAGGGGTGAGCAGCCCCTACTGCTCACCAACGCGGAGCTCAAGGACTACTCGGGGCTGCACGCCACGCTGCAGCCCGAGCGCGCCACGGCCAACGGCAGGAAGGCCACCTAGGCGCGGGGTGAGTGCAGAGGGCGGGCAGGTGGTCAGCACGGGGACGGTCTGCTGTCACACAGCCCAGCACTCTGGAAATAGCCCTGCAGAGACCTTCTCTTCAGCCACTAAATGTTGGTATTTATTTTGGTCATTTTGATGAGAAGCACTTTATTCCCAGTCCTCCTGCTGATCGCATATGAGGATTGCTTCTGGGGGAAGAGCAGAAGCCGTTCCCAGGAGGACCCTCCCCCAGTAACCAACAGCCACGGCCTCCCTTTGTGCTCTCTCTGCCCAGCCGGGACCGTCCTGCCTGTCGGAGGAAAATGTACATGATGTATAGGTTTCTGCTAGAGTCTTGTCTGGTTTTTTAAAAAGGTCTCTTTTTGTTTTCCTTTTTTTGTTGTAAGGTAAGAACTTATTCCATGTGCTTGAGGGAAAGCGATTCACAAATACCATTAAAACCAGCTTAGGCTTTCCTTCAGGGTCATCCTTTTTGGGAAAAGTGTAAATGTTTCCTTAGAAATCTGAAATGACCAGTAGTTGATAGCCCCACACCTTTCCAACACCAGGTTTGCCTGGTTAGGCGCAAAACAAAATGTGTCGGGGCCTGAGACATTTTTTGTTAATACAACTTCCCAGATTTAGCTCCAGCAGAAAAAAAAAAAATTCACAATCAGCTTTTTTTTTTTTTTTTTTTTGCCGGCACTACTTGAAAACGTGGCTACTTCCCGAACTTAAAATAATAGGAAAAGAACTGAACTAGACCCCTAAATGCACATCCACAAACGGAGCACATACCGTGCAGAAAGTCACCAGCTGGGACATGTCGACTCACTGACACCGTGCCCAGAGATGGGGCGTCTGGGGAGGGGACCCCTCGAGTCGGTGGTGCTCCCACTGCCTTCCTGGGGCCTGCTCGTCACCCCTCCATCGTCCAGAGGTAGACATAGGACGAGGAGCAGGCCATCAACATGGAAGACCACGGGACAGCCAGCCAGCGCTTCAGACAAACTGAGGAAAGCAATAATCAACCAAAGCCCCATCTCACCCTGCCCTGTCAGCAGAGGGTTTGTCACAGACCAGGAAGACGACTTGGTGCCTCTGCGGAAGGCTCCTTCAGCACGCCCAGGGGCCACCAGAACTTACCGTTGGACCCTCGAAGCCACAGCCCTCCTGGCGCAGGACACACTGCTAGGTAGCCACAGAGATCTTTTGCAGCCAGCCACAGGTCTTCCAGAAGTCAAAGGGCCCTGCAGCCTGCCTCCGCTGTCCACCTTTCCTTCAGTGCTGTGGGGCTGTTCTTCCAGGGAAGCAGCCCAGTGACTTCCGCTGACGGCAACTATGGTTCGAAAGGGGCAGAAAGGAGAGGTCTCCCCTGCTCTTTGCCCCCTCCCCTCTTCTCCTGCTCTGTTGATTACTGGTTCTCCTCCAACACACTACAGGGGCACACGAGAACTCATCTCAGAGCTGGGGCCTGGAGTCTAAAAGCCTGCTCAAGAGCCACCTACTCCTCGAGGGGTGGTGGGGCCAGTGCCCCCCTCCGCTGACCCTCGATGCCGCTCCTCCTCGCCTACCCTGGTCTGAGCCTTTCTGTTCCACCTTTCACCATTTGTCTGCATCCACCTCTAAAAAGGCCTTCCTTTAGATGTGGGCAGCTTCGCGTGCCAAACTTGTGAAATACCTTTTGCCTTCCTTAAGAGTTCTTGCTCCAAAGCGACCTACAGCCAGGCCCGGCCCGGCCCGGCGGTGACCAGGGCAGGTAGAAGCACAGGACACCTTGCGTTCTGCTTACTTACTGTACTGTAGAAAGCAGCAGGAGCTCTGCTCTCAAGTGGCCACGGGGCGCTTCTGAGCAGTGTCCTGATGCTGGACCTGCTGGCGCTCTACTCTTGACCTCAGAGGGTGAAGCAGAACCAGGCCACCCTTCTGCCAGCAGGAGCCACTCATCAGAGGACTAGGCAAGGAGCAAGGTTTGAATCTGGGCTCTGGAGACAGAGGAAAGCGAAATTCCTTCAACCAAAGTCTGCAGACTGTATTGAGACGGACTGTCCAGTAGGTGGCGTCTTGGCAAAGCAGCCTGGCAGTTCTCCAGCCTCTCCTGGGTTCCACTTAGAAATAGCTGGAGCTCCTCTGAGAGTAGAGGTACGGGCGGGGCACATCCAGCCCTCAAGATGGCCCGCGCCGTGGTTATGCTTGAAGCTCAGCGCTGCTGGTTCCCTCTCAGGCACCTGCCATTTCACATCAGTCCTCTACCCCCCGAGAAGGCACCCCAAAAGAGGTACTCCCTCCTCCAGTGCACCCTACCTCCTAAACCATCAGGGAGCTTCAATCCCCTTCCATAGAAGTTATGCACAAATGTGAACCACCGAGACAGGGCTCAACCTTTCTTCATTTGTTCTTTTCCAGACGTCAGTAAGTCTGGAGCAGATTGCCCTCGATATTAGCATGAAAGACAACGGGGTACTGTCAATGTTGGATTTTCTCAGAGCGTGTGGTCATCTGCAGCTGGAGGGGAGGGCTGGTGGACAGACTGCTTCCAAGTAAGCAATCACTCGACTGGGAGGGCCCTTATTGAATGTGGTGACCGCCCCTCACCTCACGCCGTCTGCTCTTTGTAAAAAACAAAGCCTCATGTTGATGTACTACGTGTGCTGTTTGGGGCAGGCAGCAGTGTATTCCGTCCAGCGGGGAACAACGTGCTCCCCCATCCTGTACCCCACTCCTGCCGAGGTTCCCCAAGAACTGTGTTGCTGTGTGTGTGGTTGTGACAGGTCTGGTGGGGCTCACTCAGCACAAGCCTCCGTCGAGGTTGGAACTGTCTGCATGATGTCACATCTGTTGTACCTTGGGGGAAATCTGTATGTAAATGTACAGAAATAAAAATGTTGCCCCATGAACCACCTTCCTCTGGAATGTGTTCCCTACCTCACCTGGTGGCATCCAGTGAAGGTCGTCTCCTGCCATGGCTGAGTAATAAAAACCCTCCGTGTTGAGTCTGCTTTACCTTGCTGTAAACAGTTTTCCTTCCAGCCCAAGGGGGCAAGGGTCCCTCTCACTGTGGGTGGAGAGTCTGCATTAAACACAAGCATTCTCAGACCACCTGAGAAACACATGGCTGTCAGTAAGCAGAGGCATCTTCTCTTCTTGTTCCGTGTTCCACTGACCCACACCTAGAGATCAGCGCAGCATCTTACACTGTGATCTACAAGGAAATCCGGCTAACCCCAAACTCCCTTCTCTCTAATGGAGTATTTTTTAACAAGAAAACAATATTTCTTTAATAAAGTATTTATACCAAACTTCTCTCAATAGGCCTGATTTCTGTTACTCATTAATCCGAGAGACACCGTACGCTTTTCAAGCCAGGATTGTGCTGGCTGAGGCTCTCTGAGGCGACCCAGGAAGTCTGCAGAGGAGCTGTGCGCTCCCCGACCCAGACTCTTCCCTCTCCTCAGAAGCACCTCTCCTGGTGACGTCAGCGCCCAGTGAGAGGGCCCACACCTAGTCACAGAGGGGACCCAAGAGAGCCTGACGATGAAAGTCCCATGCCAGTGAATCTCAACACAGCTGCCTTCAAAGTACCAGGAGAGTGTCTCAAACCTTCCAGAGCCCAGCTGGCCCCATGGAATCCAGGGCAGGGCCGTGTGCACCAGCAGTTTGGGAGAGGTTCCCCCATGAGTCTGAGGCAGGAGACACTGATCCACCAAAGGCTGCTCTGGGGAAGGGGCAGGAAAGAGATACGCAGCCCATGGTACTAGAAAGGCCAGGATCCAGCTATAGATAACCAAAGAGCCACTTGGTACTGGGGGTCGGAGAGAAGGGAGGCTGATGGAAAGGGGTCCGGAAGAGCACAGAGGAGCAACCAACTCCCTAAAAGGATGAGTTAGACCACAATAGGCATCTTCACTGGCAACTAAAGTCTACAGAGCATTTCCATAACAACAGCCCAGCCATGAAAGTACCACAATGCCCATGTCAGAGCTACCGTGGCGCCGCACAAGCCAGGCCCAGGGAGAGCTGTGCTGCTAAGCAGCACTGGGGATGGGCGGGCGCCTGTTACGATGAACCCACGTTTTTACTGATGAATGAATCAAGCTGCACCAGGCGGTACTTAGTAAGGACTCAACAAAGTGCTCCCACATTCTGAGGGAGAGACGAGTTTCTACAGAAAAGTGGCAGTGAACGTGATCTGTCATGAGAGCTCGAGATCACGTGTGGGTACCAGCAAACAGCAGACAGCTTTACAAAGTTCATTTACATTCTAAGCAGAGAGGTCTCAGAACTTAGTGAGCTGTGGGTACCTGCTTCCTGAGCTTCCTGGGTAGGCATTCTTCTGAGATCACCTTGACATTTTCCGTAAGCCATATTCTTGTCCTCTCTGCTGCTTGCTGAGTCGTTAAAGTTCACCAGAAGTGACAGCTCTCAGTCACAGGCTTCACCCTGAGGAAGGCAGAAAGGAGGGCTTTGGGCTACCTTTAACAGTGGAGCTCACCCAGGAGGTCATGTTTCAATCATGCCAAGCATCTCAGGTTTAGAGCTCCCTCTTGTGGCCGTAACTGATGACCTGACCTCTTGAGTAAAGAGCTGAAAATCTATTTCCTAATAATATGGTCTCTCATTTTTGCAAACTAGTGCGAGACCCATTTTCTTAATAATTCCTTAATCATTATTGCAGTCTTTGCTTATACCGTGTGCCAAGAAAATAATTCCGTCTTTTTATCTAGTTTAAACGATACCACTTCTCAAGGCCCTCTGTAAAATAGTGTCCAAGAGAAGTGATGAGCTGCTTCTCTTAACGCCATGAGAAACAGAAGCAAAGCAGCCAACTGAAAACACAGAGTGGGGCCTCCTCACCTGCATTCTGAGTGCGAGACTCTCAGGCCAAACACCTGCCTTCCAGGGCTTTTACACAGCTTCAACTGCAGGCAGGTAGTTGTTGTTAGGTGACCCTATGCACAACAGAACAAAACACTGCCCGGCGCTGTGTCCATCTCAAAGTCACTGCTATTGCCACAGTGCCAATCCATCACACTGGGGTCTCCCTCTTTTTTACTGACCTGCCACTTTACAAAGCATGATGTCCTTCTAAAGTGACTGGTCCCTCCTAATAATATGTCCAAAGTATTAGAGATGGAATCTGGTCATCCTGGCTTCTAAGACTCTGGTTATACTTGCTCCAACACAGATTCTCGTTTGTTCTTCTAGCAGCCCATGGCACTTTCAATATTCTCCAATTCCATAGCTGAAAAGCATCAATTCTTCTCTGGTCTTCCTTATTCACTGTCCAGCTCTCACATGCATATGAGGTTATTGAAAATACCATGGCTTGGGTCAGGCACATCTTAGTCCACAAGCTGACATCTTTGCTCTTCAACACTTTAAAAAGGTCTTGTGCAGCAGATTTGCCTAATGCAGTATCTGTTTCATTTCATGACTGCTGCTTCCATGAAGCTAATGGTTGAACTGAGCAAAATGAAGTCTTTAACAACTTCAGTCTTGTCTCCGTTAATCAGAATGTTGTTGATTGGTCCAGTGGTGAGGATTTTCATTTTCTTTACATTGAGATGCAACTCATACTGCAGGCTGTGGTCTTTGATCTTCTTAAGTATTTTAAGTCCTCTTCACTTTCAACAAGCAAGGTTGTATCATCTGCGTATCACAGGTTGTTAATGAGTCTTCCTCCAATCCTGATGCCACATGTGTCTTCATATAAACCAGCTTCTCAGATTATTTGCTCAGCATACAGGTTGAGTTAAATGGATTGCTAGATTAACCGCTCAATCCCAGCACATTCATTCTAACCTCATTTATCATTCAGCATTCAAATCGACTATTTACTGCCTGTTCTGCTTTCCTCCTCTCCCAGATGAATCAATATGAGCCTTTGGCCCAACCCTGGTGAAGGGAAAAAAGTTAGGAGACAGCCCTGTAGTGATGGGGACTTTAAGAGTCTGTGAGTGGTCATCTAAGGTGCCCTTGTTAGTCTTTCCCATCCATACAAAGAAAACTGGAGAAAAATCAAAGACACAAGGAGACAATGAGTCCACGGGAACCTCAGCCTCCATGACTGAGGCCAGAGGAATGAGATCCTAGCGCCTAGCTACCACTGCCAACAACTCTGATGGGAATCACAGTAAGACGTCCTGGATAGAGTAGGAGGAAAATGTGGAACAAAACTCAAAATAATCACGAAAAAAGACTGGTTTTACCGGTTTGCTAAGCAACTGGTGTAATCCCTGAGATGGTGGCCCAAAGTCACCACTGTCCCTTTAAGCCATCTCCATGGCTCAACATTCGGCCAAACAACATCAGCCTGAGATGAACAATACCACGAGCAAGGTGGAACACCCCAGCACAGACAGCCACTCCAGATCAATGGGCAGCATTCACCCCCGAACAACGCGCAGAAGACAGAAGGGAGATGCAGGGATGAAGTGGGACGAGAACCATTTCCCTGCACAACTGCAATCAATGCCACAAATCAACGTGTTGAAGGAACCCAATTATTGAATGGAAAACCAATTTGCTCTGTAAACTTTTACTCAGATCACATTTAAAAAGCTAAACAATATGAACACGTAAGTTGACGGGCAAGTATGTCAGACTGTCCAATTAAATGCATTTATGTAAAATCACAGGCTCTCACTTCTGCTAGAACTTTTCCGGAAAAGCATCCATTTCTTCCTTGATCCTGTTTTCCACAAGTAGAGCGAAACTGCTGTCTGTGTTCTGAAGATTGTAGCTGACAAACACCTGTTTGTTGGTCTTCCTGGCTACAACGAGACAACACATGGACACATCAATTAGAAACACCTGCGGGTTCTAGGGGGTCTGGGGAAAGAGAACGGAGTAGAGATGGACAGACTAGCATTACTACAGCCCTCCCCTAGTCTCCACAGTATGGCCTCCCGGAGGCAGCATCAGCATCATCTGGGAATCTGTTAGAGATGTAGGTTCTCAGGCAGGGATTGGGACCAGCACATCAGCCATCCAGGTGATCCCAAACACTGTGGGTCCTGCTGCTGGTGCGTGCCGCTGAGTCAATTCCGACCAAGGTTTAAATGGCCAGCCTTGTAGGTCCAGTGTTTTTATCCGGCAGCGTCACACCAGGATTCCATCACCACATTTTTTTAAGTTGTAAAAAGCATGTTGCTGTTAACTGCTATTAAGTCATTTCCAATTCAATACGGAGCTCTGGTAGCGTTGTTGTGTTATGTGCCGTGGAGTCGGTTCCGACTCATAGCAACCCTGTACAGGGTTTCTGAGGCTGTAAATCTTTACGGGAGCATAAAGCCTCATCTTTCTTCCGCAGAACAGCTGGTAGTTTCGAACTGCTGACCTTGCAGCTTGCAGCAAGGTAACCACTACCAGAGTTACGAATCAGGCTGCTAACCTCAGGGTCAGCAGTTCAAAACTACCAGCGGTTCTGTAGGAGAAAGATGAGGCTTTATGCTCCCGCAAAGATTTATAGCCTTGGAAACCCTGTACAGGGTTGCTATGAGTCCACACCAACTCCATGGCTCATAACAACAACAACAACAACAGGGTTCCGAGGCTGTAATCTTTACAGCAACAGAAAGCCTCATCTTTCTCCCAAGGAGTGGCTGGTGGGCTTGAACCATCAACCATGTGATTTGCAGCCAAGGGCTGATCTTACTGTGCTCCTACATGGATAGCAGCAACTTACTTATTAACAAAAAGTAAGAAATACAAAAGCACTTGAAACTGAAGTTCTTCAGGACCACTCCCTCCCAGAGATCATTTCTTTGCGGCACACACACACACAGTTGTCAGTGTGATGGTAAATTGATGTTTCAGCCACTTTCTATGTGACCAGTAATAGCCATGTGCAGTATAATGGTCCAACTGCAAAAACCAAGCAGAGTCCTTCACCCAGATCAGAAACATGGGACAAGGTTGAGTCAGCAAAGAGCCTGAAGCAGTGAAACACCAACTCATCAGCCTACAAGGACCTTCCTACCAGGCCTCATCCATACTTAGCAGATGTGGAAAGTCCCATGGTCCAGTGACCTCCACCCTCTCCTGCCACTGCCCTATCATCCATTAAGTCACTGTCATCTTCATCTCAGCCTCATCACCAAAGCAGTGAGCTGAGGTTGGATCAACACCGTAGTGCATCCTTCCTCCCCCATAGGAGGGCACCTGCCTCCAACTCTGCGGTGTGGCCAACCTGTCACTCCTGTTAGCACCAACAGGTAACACGGCACCACGAGCAGCAGTGTGGCTCTGGGAGCCAGCAGGAGCGGAGTCTCCCAGCTATAAAAGGGTGTGGGTCTAAGACTTCTGGACCTCAAGTGGCAGGGCAGTCGACAGGTGGACAGATGAGAGCAGAGAGGGATAGGCCCAACTGTGTCCTGAAATGGACTTTCAGTCTCCACCTCTCCATCCCCGCTGCTCCGCCCCTAGACACACTTACAGTGAACAGGTGTAACGCTTAAGGAGGAATCCACCCCCAGTAACACTCAGGTGGTCACCCCTCTCCAGGAAGCAGCCCTCCTACCCACTCAACAACCCAGCAGGCAAGCTCATGTTAACCCTTCAAGATTCCTGTCCCAACTTCAACTCCCCTCCAGAGCTCTCCCAGGCCACTTTCTGCCTCCCCAGTGCCCGCATGATACCCCTCTAGTGACCGTGTCGCACTTGGTTACAAACACTCCTCAGTCTCCTCCAGGGGCCTTACAACAGGGAGTGAGGCTTGTCTAGCTCCTCAGAGGTGGGGACAGGCGGCAGGATCATTCATTCATGCCGTCAGGTGTTAGACATATCAGCTCCACATACAACTGCCTACATCGTCCTCACTGCTGTGCTTGACTGAGCCCACTGCGCTGCCACCTTGTCAGCCCACCTCACTGGGGGGGGGGGGCTCCTTCTCTTCCACCCTCTACTATACCAAGCATGATGGCCCCCAGGTACTGGTCCCTCCTGATAACAAGCCCTCAGGACCCGAGTTGAAGACTGGCCATCCTGGCTTCTAAGGAGCATTCCGACTGTATTTCTTCCAAAACAGATTTGTTCCTTTTTCTGGCAGTCCTCACCAAACCAGAAGTCAAAGGCATCAATTCCTCTCGTCTTGTTTACTGTCCATATGAGACCACTGGCAATACCATGGCTTGAGCAACACCCATTTCTCAAAGTGACAACCTTGATTTTTAACAATTTCAAGAGGTCTTCTGCTGCAGAGATGGCCAATGCAATATTGCATTTGGTTTCTTGACTGCTGCTTCCACGAAGGCTAACTGTGAACCCAAGAGCAATGAAACCCTTGACTCATTGATTTTTCCTTCATTTACCAGTACAGCTAGCTGTGAGGATTTTCTTCATTTACTGGTTTAGCTGTGAGGATCTTTGCTCTATGTTGAGATATAATCCATAGTGAAGGAGCTAGTCTGTTATCTTGATCCGTACCGATTCAAGTCTTCCTCACATTCAGCCAGCCAGGTGTCATCTGCGTATCACAGGCTGTTCATCTTCTCCAATCCTGGTGCCAACATTCTTCTTCATACAGTCCAACTTCTCCGATTATTTGCTCAGCATACAGCATGAATAAGTATAGTGAAAGGATGCTTCCCTCATCATTAAAGTTGATTATAAGCAACTGTTAAATGTCTAATGAACAAATACAAAACCCAATTAGACATTTCATTTTAACATTTACTGGCTCCACCAAAGCAATTTCCAGAATCCAGTGAAAACAGAGGTCTTCACAATCATCTACCCTACCTTCTCCTTCTTCTTACCACTTACTCATACAACATTTGTTGAGCACACACCTGCCACATGTCAGACCCTATGGTGGGTACTGAACATCCCTCAGCTGTAAAATGGATAGCGCACCAGTCAGTGGTGAAGACTCAGTGGAAGATTCTGCGTGGTGTGTAAGCCCTCAGTCGACGCCCTTAGTTTCACAGCTGTGACGTTTCTTAGTTGCTCTCAGACAGGAGTCCTGGTGTGGTGCTGTGTGTTAATGCACCAGACTGCAAAGCCATTTGAACTGCAAGGTCGGCAGTTGAAGCTCACCAGCTGCTCCTCGGAAACCCTATACAGGGTTGCTATGGGTCGGAACCGACTCTATGGCACTTAACAACAACAACAACTCAGACAGAAGCTCCTTCAAACAAGCACCTAGGCTCTCTCCCATGGGGACCCCCACACCAGACTAGCAGGGACTATGTCAGGAGCTGAGAGTTGAGCTGACCAGGGGCTAGGGAAGGGCCTGGGAGGAAAGCAAGGCTCCTCCCAGCTGGGGGTCATGCTGATGGGCGCACAGACGTGTGAAGGGCTGCTCCGTCCACTCTCCATTCACCCATCAGCCAGGTCCTCTGTTCCTCTCTTGTCCAGAGAAGAGCACAGAGAGACAAGGGCCCCTTCTCCACAAGCCCCACTGCAAGGCTCTGGGGGTGACCTCAAGGCCATGTCTACTGGATGCTCGTGTCCCCTAGTCCCCTGCCAGGTCCGTGCACATCCTGAGCTCTGTCCCTCCAGCTAGACGGCAGTCCCAGCAGATGAGCTGATGACCGTCCAGTTCCAGGAAACAGCGGCGTCCCCAGCCCAGTCTGAGAGGAAACCAGCACCCGTGTTTGGCAGCCCCAGGCCTGCCTGTACGTACCTAAACGCTGAGCCAGGCCAGTGGACGTCGTGTCGGAAGTGTCTCCAAGCAGGGAGGTTGCCACAGGGATGGAGTCCTAGAACCAAAACAGAGAACACACTATACTCCTCCTCCCTCGAGGAGGCTGCTGGGTCAGAGCACGTTCTCCAGGAGAACACGGGGCTTCGCGGTACCACCCCGATACAGAGGAAGTCACCCAGTGGGGAACACTTGAAGCGGGGCCCGCCGTGCTGTTCAGGAGCTTCAGGACTTCCTTGACTTAAGCACACGCATTATGTAGGTAACTGAAAGGACATCATCCCAGTCAGAAACACAGCAAACGAGGCCAGACGGCCACAGCAAGGGAAAGGCCAAACCCAGAGCCTGGAGCCCCTGCCCACGCCAGCCACACTGAGAGGCAGAGGTCTGACGCCTCCCGGTCTAACTCTCAGAGGCTCGCCTGGGTCCTTCAGGTTCACAAAAGTTGCTGTGACGTTGAGAAAGGCACCCAGGTAGCAAACATTAACACCTTCTGAATACACTTAGCCGGTACTCATTTCAGATAAGACCCAACAAAGCCAAAGCCCAATATTAACAGTACTAAAATCGGTAAGCACAAGACTGCAAGGTCAGTCTGAACCACAAGGTCGGTGGTTCCAACTCTATACTGGGTCACTATCAGTTGCTCTGGTAGCATAGTGGTTACAAATCGGGCTGCAAACCTCAAGGTCAGCAGTTCAAAACTACCAGCCATTCCGCAGGAGAAAGATGAGGCTTTCTGCTCCTGTAAAGATTTACAGCCTCGGAAACCCTGTACAGGGTCGCTATGAGTCGGAACCGACTCCACGGCACATAACAACAACAACAGAGTTGGAATCGCCGCAACAGCACTTAACAACAACAAAATCAATAAACAGAATCTGAAATCCAGACACACCTTACTTCCAAAGACTTTGGACGTAACCTCCCTGACCAGTAAAAGGCCCAGCTTGAAGGAACATAATCCCTGAGTAGCGTAAACAGTTACACACTCAACTCCTAACTGAAAGGTCGGTGTTTGAACCCACCTGGAGTCCTGGTGTGGTGCTGTGGGTTAATGCACCAGACTGCAAAGCCATTTGAACTGCAAGGTCAGCAGTTCAAACTTACCAGCTGTTCCTTGGAAACCCTATAAGGGGTCGCTATGGGTCATAACCAACTCGACGGCACTTAACAAGAGGCACCATGGAAGACAGGCCTGGAGCTGCTTCCAAAAGAGCACTGTCTTGAAAACTCTTATGAAGCAAGCTCTAATGTGACACACCTGGGGTCACCATGAGTCAGCATCAACTCAAAAGGCAATTAGCAAGCTTAAAAGAAAATACAGCCAACTTGTAAAATAGCCCAAACTCCCTTTATTGTAGATTTCTAGAAGAAACAGTCTCGCTAAGAGGCTGGGGTGTCTTGGAAAGTGGCATGGTTGTTGGAGGGGCACAGCTTGTGAAAAACGTGACAAGTTCTCGAGTTTGCACCCACCCTTCCAACTTCTAGATCCACACAGCTGAACTGAGCAAGCACTGAGCATGTGCAGTGAGGAGCACGCAGGTGCGTGATGGCTCCTTGTCTAAGGCTCAAAGTGACTACGAACCAGACAGATGAGGAGAGATTTAATAGCACAGGACACTTAGTAAGTGAAAGGGCACTTCATGCTCAGTGTAGACTTAATATTGTCAGGGTGTGACTTTTTCCCAAAGCAGTCCACAGATCAGACAAACATCAAAATCCATTCTTTGCAAAAATGAAGAAGCCAATCATTAAATTCATTTGGAAAGGCAAGGGGCCCCAAGAAGCCAATGCAATCTTGAGAGGAAGAACACAGTATAAGACTTATGCTTACCTACCAAATTCAAAACTACACAGCTGTTTTGTTATTAGTTGTGAATGAGTTGGCTCCAATTCATGAAGACCCACATAATTCAGGGTGGACCTGCCCCAGAGGTTTGCTGGCCTGTCAGCCTCTGCCCAGGTAGCACTAAGTGGGCTCACACGGCCCAGCTTTCAGCTGGTAGTCATATACAAACTGGTGTACCACCTGGAGACTTTCATCACGGCTACAGTAACTACAGGTCTGGTACTAGCACAAGGACAGGACCTAGACCAAGGGACAGAACCGAGAGTCCAGAAATAAACCCATATAACTTTGGTCACTTGGTTTCAGCAAGCATGTCACATTCACTGTCTTCTGAGGGAAAAGAACAAATTCTTTTCTGCTGGGAAACCTGGGTCTCTGCATGTAAAAGAACAAAGCTGGGCTTACATCTCACACCACATACAAAAGCTAACTCGAAATGGATCACTGGCCTAAATGTTAAGAGCTAACCCGACACAACTCACAGACAAAAGCAAGGGTAAGTCACCAGGACTTTGGGGAATAGTCTTAATTACAACATCGAAAGCACAAACAACAGAAGAAAAACGAAATAAACTGAACTTCATCAAAACGAAAAAACTTTTGTGCATCAAAAGGCATTATTAAGTTCAAATGACAGATAATAGAAATATATGGAAATCGTGTTTAATAAAGACTTAATATCCAGAATACATAAAAGAACAACTAACTTATTTTACAGAAGAATCCCGATCAAAAAGGGGGAAAGGCAGAAAAGAATTCATATTCTCACAGAATCCATACTTCTCTGGTAGCATAGTGGTTACGAATCAGGCTGCAAACCTTAAGGTCAGCAGTTCGAAACTACCAGCTATTCCGCGGGACAAAGATGAGGCTTTCTGCTCCTGTAAAGATTTACAGCCTCAGAAACCCTGTACAGGGTCGCTATGGGTCAGTCAGAATTGACTGTACATCACTTAACAACAAGAAGAAGCCATATAAACCCTTAAAACTTGGGCCCTGAGATCATTTGTAAAGTTAAGCCAAAAATACCTCAAGCCTTCTTAAAACAACCAAACAAAAAACTCCGCTGCTGTCAAAGCAATTCTGACTCATAGGGACTCTATCAGATGGAGTAGAACTACCCAATAGGGTTCCAAGGCTAAAATCTACAGAGAAACACACCTCCATGTCTTCCTCCTGCGAAACAGCTGGTGGGTTGGAACCACCAACCTTCTGGTTAACAGCTAAGCCTGATCCAACTGCCACCAATGCTCTTAAACCAAACATTTAGCTTCGTTAGTGAAGAATGTCTGCCTGTGCTCTTCTCATAACGATCTGTATGGGATCAAATTGACCAACAGCAACTCAAAAGATAAGAAACTTTGGACACAGTGAGTCAAGTTGTTGTTGTAAGTGCCACTGAGATGGTTCCAACCCATAGTGACCCTGTATAGGGTTTCTGAGGAGCAGGTGGTGAACTTGAACTGTCAACCTTGCAATTCAAACCAACTTTGCAGTCCAGCACATGAACCCACAATGCCACCCCAGTCAGGTACTGACTCATAGCGACCCTGTGTACAACAGAATGAAACACTGCCCGGTCCTGGGCCAACCTCACAATTGTAGCCACGCTTGAACCCATTGATGCTGCCACTTTGCCAATCTATCTCACTGGGGGTCTTCCTCTTTTTCTCTGACCCTCCACCCTACCAAACATGAGATCCTTCTCCAGCGAGCAGTCAGGTTAAGGAGGAACAATTGAAACGAGGATAAGAGTGGTTTCACACCTCAGAGAATACAATCAATGTCAGAGACGTGTCAACGTAAAAACTGTTTGATTTGGAATGCCACACTTCAAATGATCAAATTATTAGACTGCTAGAAGGAGTTCTGGTAGCATAGTGGTTATGAATCGGGCTGCGAACCGCAAGGTCAGTAGTTCGAAACTACCAGCTGTTCCGCGCGAGAAAGATGAAGCTTTCTGCTCCTGTAAAGATTTACAGCCTCGGAAACCCTGTACAGGGTGGCTATGGGTCGGAATCGACTCGACGGCACTTAACAACAACATCGTCTCAACAACAACAATCAATTCAATAAATACATAACCTTACAACAGGTAAGTAAAAAAATACAACTCTACAGCAAAACGCAAACCACCCAACCAACAATTAAGCTAAGGAGAGAACAAACAAGATGGCGGATCAGGTGGAAGTGCAGTAAGGAGCTCCGTCAGCAACAACACAGAATACCCCATCAAGCAGGCTCAGGGGTCCCAGAACTCTGAACCACATATAAAGGAATATTTAGAAGGTTGGAAGGCTTGGAGCTGGGGAGTTTTGGCAGAAGCAAGAATCTATTGCTTTCTAGTCCGGGATGCTCGGCTGCTCCAGGAGCTGCCATCTTGGTTGAGACCAAGCAGGGCAAGGATCAGAGCAGTCACGGACGCCTGACAGAACCACAGAGATAAAGGTGTGGGCATTCTTTTCTTTTGGTATCTGTTCATTGGTCCCTTGCTGTCTGCGCACCTCCATTCTGGTGACTCTAGGAGTGCCTGAGCTAGTGGACACCCCAGCCCCACCCTCGGAGGGTTCTACTACACATGCGCACAGATCTCCTCGAAATTTAAAGAGACAGTTTCTATTTAAACTCAAACAGCCACAGCCAGCCCTCAACTGTTTATAACTAGAAAAAAGGCCTGAATGGGGACTGTGGAGCAGGACAGGCAAACTAAAAAGGAAATAGGCCAAAATTCAATCCTAAATAATGTCAAAATGACCAACAGTGGCATCTTGAAATTTCTCAAGAAGAAGAGTGAAAAGGGAAGCCCATTTCCTGATCACATCTACCTGGAGGCAATCAGAAAGCATAAAAAATAACAAAATACATACCCATCTAAGTATTAAGGCCACAGATAACCCCTGAATATGCTCAAAAAACAGAAGCAGATGACCATATCTGCACATGTCCAGAAAAGAGATAAAGTGACTGAGGCAAATGAGCTGGAAGTAGACCTACACTCCATACTGGAAGATGGGCAGGCTTTGGAAATCCTGAGAAGGAATTCAGAAAAATGATTATAAAAGGTATCAAAACATTATACAATGCAGTTGAGAAAAATAAGGAAGAAGTCAAGAAAACGATACAGGAACAATCAAATAAGACAGATACAGCATTGGAAACGATTCAAAACCTACAGAAAGAGGTCCAAACGATTAATATTAGAATATCAGAAATGGACAATATACTGAAAGGGCAAAGGAGTAGAACTGAAGAGATAGAAGCCAGAAGTAGGGAGCTAGAAGATAAATCTCTCAACACTACTAAGACAGAAGAGCAAACACAAAAAAGGATAAAACAATCTGAAGAAGGCCCAAGATTCATGTTGGATAACATGAAGAAGACTAACAAGAATTATTGGCATTCCAGAACAGGAAGAATCACACAAGTCCACAGAGGAGACAGTTGAAGAGCTTCTGGAAGAAAATTTTCCTAACATCCTGAAAAGTGAAAAGATAAGCATTCAAGAAGTTCAAAGAACCCTAGAAAGGATAGACCCTAAAAGACAATCACCAAGACATATAATAATCAAGCTCTCTGAAATCAAAGATAAAGACAGCATCTTGAAAGCAGCTAGGGAAAAGAGAAATATTACATATAAAGGCAAGCAAATCAGATTAAGCTCAGATTTCTCAACAGAAACCATGCAGACAAGAAGGCAATGGGGAGATCTATATAAAACCCTGAAAGAAAAAAACTGCCACCCAAGAATCCTCTACCCAGCAAAGCTGTCAATCAAATAATGATGGTGTAATAAAAACATTCCAGGATAAACAGAAGCTAAGGGATTTTGCCAAAGCCAACCCTGCTATGAAAAACGTCCTAAAGGAAGTTCTATGGACTGAGAACCAACAAGAACAGACAACAACTACAGAATAACATACATGGCAGCATCACCCTGAACTGAATAGACAAATGGAAGAGTCAAGAACAGAATAAAATTATAAGAACAGAGGATCTGGGAGGTCAGTCAATGATCAAAACAATTACAATGTGAAAGAAGGTAAACACAGAGGAACAGAGATCCAGGTGGTGGGAAGGTCAGGTAGATTAC
>NW_006408662.1:2460319-2469013 GCF_000296735.1 Chrysochloris asiatica
AGAGTATGGGGGGAAAGAAAGAGTCCCCACTGAATAGCTGTCATCTTGTCTAAGTGGGTCTGGTGAAAAGAGATGGGGATAAGATTCGTAAGATTCAATAGTGATTAATTGTTATCATGACTAATTGCGACTGTTACAATTGTAAAGGTAAAAATTTTATAACAAAAAGGGGAGTGGTTAATCTTACAGTCCAGAAACAGAGGACCCTAGGACCATCAAGAGAGGAACTCACAAGCAGAATGAGGGACCTTATCCAGAGAAGAAGCAGCGCCAGAGATGGGGGCAGAGGTGGGGGCATGGAGAGGGGGAGCGGCTAAGGACTCTAGATCCATGGACTAAGAGCTGGTGGACAGGAGCAGACTTGCAGAATGTGCCCTTTGGAGATGTAAATTATTATATAGGCCTGAGTGGTTTTTTTGTTTGTTTGTTTGTTTTTAAAACGCTAAAGTGGATAGAGAGAAATACAGTTAACTGATGGTACATGGACGGGATTATAATCATTGTAATGAAACAAGGTGTATGATCTGTTGAATGTAAAACTGATGACCTGCCCTGTAAACTTTCACTCAATCCACAATAAAAAACCTTAAATAAAAAACTAGATGGCTATGATCAGAAAAATGGAAATGTGTTGGCAAGGATGCACAGAAATTGGAACTCTGGTACCATGCTGGTGGAAACATAAAATGGTGCAGCCACTGTGAAAAAGGTTGGCAGTTCCTCAAAAGTTAAACAGAGAATGATTACACGGCCCAGCGAGTCTACTCCTAGATAGTCTGGAGCCTTGAGAGCGTGACTGCCAAGAGTGAACACCCATGTCTGTTGCTGTCGCTGTTGTTAGGTGCCATCAAGTCGGTACCGATTCACAGAGACCCGAGACACCCACGTCCAGGGTACTCAATATTACCACTCAGCAGAACTGGACTCTGGGCAGGTGTATTAACTGAGGCATGCATGCTACCTACCTGACCCTGGAAGACTCTGAACTTCCAAGTGGGAAGATACATCCGTCTGGGGGCTGTGAAGGGGCCTTGGTGACAAAGCAGGCTAAACATTGGGCAGCTAACCAAAAGGTCAGCTGTTCAAACCACCAGCTGCTCCATGGAAGAATGAGGAGGTATGCTCCAATGAAGATTGTTGTTGTTGTTTAGTGCCGTCGAGTCAGTTCCAACCCATAGCAGTCCAGTATAGGGTTCCCAGGGAGCAGCTGGTGAGCTTGAACCGCTGACACTGCAGTTCAAGCTGACTTTGCCGTCCAGCACATTAGTCCACAGCGCCACATCAGAACCCTACTCTGTCTTAAACGGTCTCTAGGACTCGCCTCAAGAGCACGTGCCAGAGCGTACAAGGAGCACAGAGGAGCTGCAACTGGCTTTGAGGGTCCCTGTTCTTGCCAGGGCACCGCCCGGGGCTCCCATGTGGCCTCATGTGGCCTTTGACCTCACCTGTTAATTATAAAGCCTCAGGGGTACAAAGGAAAGAGTTCCAAGTATCACACTGCAAATATCACCACCCAGCCCTTCTAGACCCAGTCAGTTCCTCTCTGAACTTACACAGGCTCAAAGGGCCACCAGGCAGCACCCACTCAACACACACAGGAGAGGGCGGGAGGGGCAGGAGAGAGCAGTGTCCAGGGTCAGATGCTCTCCCCTCCCAGGAGCCTTCCTGAGGTCACTCCCCTCATTTCCCACTACCCGTGGGGACCCTGTAAGACTAAAACCCTACTACTTGATTGGCTTTGGGGTTAGTCTTCCCCACAAGACAACAGGAGGTGTGAGTCTCATTCATTGGCTAAGTACTGCAACAGCGAGTGGTTTCCACATGTCAGAGTCCTGGTTTCCACATGTCAGAGTCCGGGGACGGGAGGCAGACAGCAGGCTGCATAGGGGACAGCAAGTTGGATGTGCCAAAGAAGCAGAGGAAGACCGGATCTGGGAGGCAGGGAGTCAGCTCATGCAGGGCCTCCCTCTTAAAGGCTCTGAGCCCAGCAGTGACCATCTGACTAGAGCCTGAAAACCACCTGCTGCTGTTTCCTGGAGAACGAGCTAGGAAGCAGAGCAGGGAAAGGGGCCATGATAGAGGAGGCTTGCCTCAGGGTGGAAGAAGGGAGAGAGGTAAAGGCATGGTTGGATTCCAGATATGTTCTGACTGCGGTCATAGTGCCGATTCCAACTCATGCATGACAAACCCATGTGTTAGGGAGTAGAATTGCTCCGTAGGGCATTCTTGACTTTTAGGAATCGGACAGCCAGGCCTTTCTTCCGCAGCACTGCTGGGGGGAGGTTGTTCAAATGGGCAGCTTTTAGGTGAGTAGCCCAGCACACACACTATGGACTCTCCAATGTTTGGTGAGTTAAGTGTGAAACAGGGATGGGGATGACTACAAGGTTTCTACACTGAGCACCCAGAAATGGGTACGGCTATGGGAAGGGCCCTTGTTCCCAGGAGAGAGAGAGAGCAAGAGTCTGGTCTTTAACATGTGAGGTGTGGGGTGGCTACTAGACGTCCCAGTGGAGACACAGAAGTCTAAAGTTCCTGAAAGAGATCGACACTGGATACCGAAGCGTACCCCAAAATACAGATAGGATGAGAGAGCTAACAGACAGCACCCCTAAGAAGGGAGGGCAGCCAGAGGGTGAGGATGAAGCTCGGGTTCCTTCCAGCTGACACTGAGGGGTACGGAGTAGGAACCAGCAAGGACCCAGGAAAAGGCTGAGTGACTCCCCCGTCTCGCGGGCAGACCCTATGAACCTCGAGAGGAAGGAGGGGAGTCCTACGTGGTGGTAATAGTGTACCCAGACGCCCGCTCCGGAGCCACACTCCTACTTCCAGAACCCCCCAAGTCCTGCCCTGGCCTCTCCCACGCACACACATCGCACAATTTACTCCCCAAGCCTTGACAAACCCCAACACACACTGGTCCCTGGACTCCCCAGCAGCCTGCCCTTCCAACACGCACCGAGACCCCTCGGGCTCCCCCAGCAGCCTGCCCCGCACAACCTCCACTCTGCACTTCGACACGCACCGATGCCCCTCGGGCACCCCTGCAGCCTGCCCCGCAAAGCCTGCGCTCTGCACGCCGACACGCACCGCGGCCCCCGGGCTCCCCCTCCACCTTGCACTCCGACACGCAGCCCGCCCCCCAACCCCCACCGCGGCCCCCGGTCTCCAGCGTAACCCGCCCGCACGCCCGGCACTCACATAGCGGTTGCACATGGCTACAGAGAGGTTGCGCAGGTGCGGCGTGGCGCCCACCCACAGGAAGAGCGAGTCTGTCAGCCGCATGACGTGAAAGTGCACAAGCTGCTCCCACAGCCTCGCGCTGAAGTTGTGCAACGACACGTCTTCGCCCGGGACGCCCGGCCGACCCTCCATGCTCTCGAGCGTCGCCACCCAGGCGGTTCCGAAAGCTCCCGCGAGCACCGCCCACACTTCCGGGTTGTGGGGCGGGGCGGGGCCGGCGATTTCCAGACCTTCTTCCGCTCCAATTTGGGTGCAGGCCTTCTCCTCGACCTCCTTCCGGCTTCCGGTCTCTCCTTGGTTTCTGGCGCATTGCAAGAGGAGCTTGTACCTAACCCATGGTCTCTGCAGCGCTCGCTCTCCTTTGTTCCCTCAGCCCATACCTGTCATGGTTACTGTGTGTGAATCAAAACAATATGCTGAAGCTACACACAACGTCTTCCCGGTCCTTAAAAAAAGAAATGTCACTTCTGATCATAAAGGATTTGGCTTTGGTTTACCAAGTCCGCCTATGGGCTCTGTAACCGGAACCAATCCTTGCACATCAACGGGTCTTTGACATAGCCTCAAAAATAATAACCAAACCGGCTGCCACAGAGTCTATTTCAGCCCCTTGGGTGAGACTCTAGAAGACACAATAGAAGAGCTGCTTGGAGATCCCAAAGCTCAGACAGCCTCATAGTTCTCACCAGGCCTTAAGAGTGGGAATGAGGAAAGTTGTGTTATGTTGGTGGGAAAATGTGTAGCAGTTTATAAAACTTAAACCCTGTGAGAAACGTCAATACCAACAAATGCTTAAGTAAGCCAACCTGTACTTATTTTAGTGATAGTGAAGTTTCCTTTATTCAATTTTGCGAAATCAGGCGCCCAAGCCTGGTTAGACATGACACGGGTAGACGCATCACATGGCCAGCTGGAAACAGTTTAATTCCCCTGGCTAGGAAAAGCCCCCCCTCCAGTTCCCCTTTTACTGGGTACTGTGGAGTTTACAATCTATCCCGAAAGTTCTATTTTCCCTCCCCTCAGTTCTGCAATCTAGCCTGAATGGTGCCCATGGTCTTCATGACTGTATTCTTATTTAAAGTTAGCGTAGTGGTTACAAGTTGCGTTGGGCTGCCAACCTCAAGGTCAGCAGTTCGAAACTATCAGCGGTTCCACGGGAGAAAGATGAGGCTTTCTGCTCCTGTAAAGATTTACAGCCTGGGAAACCCTGTACAGGGTCGCTATGGGTCGGAACCAACTCCACGGCACTTAACAACAACAACAGTCCTACAACAGATTTATTTCCCCACTTCCCCCAGTTCATCTTGCTTACATATTTCTGGGTGTTCCCTGGGTGTGAATTAACAACCTATGCCTGGTCTAGCAATCTCATGAACCCTTTATTCCTAAAGATGGACCATCTTGAGACTTTCTCACGCTCCTAAACTGGATCATGGCCAAGAAGGAACCTGAGGCTAATCTTTCAACCTCTTAAGACCCAATTTCCTCATCTGTAAAATGGAAATAATAAGTACCTTAAGGTCAGCAGTTCAAAACCACGATCCCCACAAAGGGAGAACGATGAGGCTTTCTGCTCCCGTTAAGATTTAGGACTTCAGAAAACCTGTAAAGGTTTGTTATGACTCAGAACCAATTTGGCACAGCACCATCATCTAAGGGAGGTAGAAAGGACTAGGAGAGTCCAAGGTGACTGGTGGCCAGGTTTCCTGCAGAAGGACCCTCTAATTACAGTAACTTGGGTCACTGCCAATCTGAAATAAGGGTGCCTTCAAAGGATTGAGACAGTATGCATGACAAAGCAAATAGGTTCCATTTTGATGGACTGTGTTGATTCACCATTGGGGTTGTATTGGAGAAGGGTGGGGAACCTTTTTCCTGGCAAAATTTATAAGATCCAGTAAAGATTTTTAAATTAGCCTGCTATATTTGTTCAAACATTTAATTAACTCACCCAACTGCACGGCACATAACCACTTCCACCAATGTGATGGTTGGAACTGCAGTTGCCTTGGCAGGATCAGACCGAGCCACAGGCCTGACATGCCCCCAACCCTGCCTAAAAGCTAAAATACTAGAATTAGAGCACTTGGATTGTGGAAGACTGCTGTCTACTGTGGGAACCCTAGCTTCATTTTGAGTTTTGACACAAGTTCAGATGCCTTTTTAAGTTCTTTCTAACCATTAAACCAACAAGGTGGCTGATGCTTAGACAAATCTGGGGCAAACCTAGGTAAGGGTAACTTTATCCTCAGAGAAGAGTGTATCTAAAACTGAATGACATCTTGACTAATTGCCACTGTCACCACTGTAAAGGTAGAAGTTTTGTAGCAAAAATGGGTGAGTAGTTAATCTTACAGTCCAGGAACAGAGGACCCTAGGACCAGCAAAGAAGAAAAGCATGAGTGGAAAGCAGGACCCTATCCAGAGAAGCAGTGATGCCAAAGATGGAGGCAGAGATGGGAACATGGAGAGAGGGAGCAGCTGAGGACTCTAGATTCATGGAAAGAGAGGGACTGGGTGCTGGCGGCCAGGAGGCAGACTTGCAGAAGGTGGCTTTTGGTTGTTTAAATTATTATATATTCCTGAGTGTGTCTGTGTACATCTCCCCACCTCCCACACCTCCCAAAAAAGAAAAAGAAAAAAAAACACAGAGGGAATAGAAGCAAATACTATTGAATGATGATGCACAGAGGAGATTATAGCCATTGCAATGAAACAATGATTTGAAGCTGATGTTCTCCCATGTAAACTAACACTCAGTTCACAATAAAGCAAAGCACTGCTTAAGAAAAAGAATAAAGGTTGGAGGCCTCTCACTCCCCGACTTCAAATTTTACTACACGGCTACAGTGGTCAAAACAACTTGGTACTGCTACAAAGAAAGATACATAGATCAGTGGAACAGAATTGCGAATCCAGAAATTAACCCATCTACATACAGCCAAATGATTTTTGACAAAACACCTAAATATATCGTATGGGGAGGTGATAGTCTCTTCAACAGATGGTGCTGGCAGAACTGGAAAGTGATATGCAAAAGATTGAAACAAGACCTTCACCTCACACCTTATACAAAAACCAACTCAACATGGATTAAAGACATAAATGTGAATCTCAGAATTATGAAGGCCATCAATGAAAAAATAGGGACAAATGTGAGGGCACTAATTCAGGGAATACACAGACTACCAAACATTTTGAAAACCACACAAACAAAAGTAGACAAAATAGATGGGTGGGACATACTAAAAATTAAAAACTTATGTGCGTCAAAAGACTTCACCAGTTCACAATAAAAACTTTTTAAAAAATGCATGACATCTCCCAGGTTTGCCCAGCGAGAGACACTTGTGCCCTAAGACTTCTAAGACTTGCAGAGAACCAGGGGACTTGCCTGGGCATGTCCTTAATGATAATAACTCGCTTGGAGTTAAAAGTTGGGATGCTGGTGGCTGTGCCTCACAGTCGTGGGTCAGTCCCCAACCACCATGTGACTGGCCAGTCTACCATGTGTACAGAACCCATTCACGGCCCTTCCTCCACTTCTGCAATTCCGCATACAACAGCAATGAAATGACCTGCCACCACTCATGATTTTGTGATGATTTCCTGTGTTTTCTATCATCTATTATAAGCCCATAGCCGTCAATCAGCAAATTGGATTTTGGCCTGTGTACTGTGTGCATGCTGATGGTTTCCCTACTTCTGGTGGGGTTACAGGAAACTAGAAAATCATGAAATATAATATTAAAGCAATTCATTACAGGGTGGAAACCACCTCCAGGGGAGATACTCCAGGGGTGGCAGAGATCCACAGTCCACCAGATTTCCAAAAAGGGGTGCTGAAAACTGGTTAAAGGGAAGGCTAATGGGTTGTTGTTGTTGTTGTTAAGTCGGTTCCAACCCATAGCGACCCTGTATAGGGTTTCCAAGGAGCAGCTGGTGAGCTTGAACCACCAACTTTGCAGTTCAAATGACTTTGCAGTCTGTCGCATTAGCCCACAGCGCCACACCAGGACTCCAGGTAGCTAACAGCATCCTCTGGGTAGCTAAACAGGGAGGGAGGATTCGTAAACCAAGGAGATGGTTTGGCGTTTTCTATCTGGTTTATATCCTTCCCACATGACAAGAAGACAGATATTTTTTAGCCCTTGTCTACATTCTGCCCTACTGTTCTTTGCATTTGGGAGTTCTTTGTTTGTTTTTATGGTTCTATTGATCTTTTTCTGCTGCTGCCTCAACTGATCTTTTTCCTCAGTAATTTTCCTCCTGTACCCCTCACCCTATCATCCCCCCACCCACCCACACCTCCAGAGAGACCTGCAACCAGAAATCTGCTTTGGGACAAGGGATTGTTCGTACACTTCAGTGCTGTGGAGTCAATTCCAACTCATAGGAACCCTCTATAGTGTTTCCGGGAAGCAGCTGGTGGGTTTGGACCACTGACCTTGTGGTTTGCAGTCCACTGCTTATCCTACAGTGCCACACTGAAGTCTGGCAGAGGGATGGAGGTCTCATTTTCTTGGAGAAACTTCCAGCTGGCACTGGGTCATAGGCCTGCCTAACACAGTAGAAGTCTCTCTCTGCCTGTGCTGAGGGCCCTGGAGGAGGCATGGCAGAAGGTGGTAATCTTGTAAAGTCAGCATTTGTAGGTGAGGATTCTGGAACCAAGAGGAAATGAATCTAGTAAATACTGAGGGGGCAAGGCCCAAGTTGGTTGGTTGGTTGGTTATGTGACATGGAGTCGGTTCCGACTAATAGCGACCCTGTACAGGGTGTCCGAGGCTGTAAATCTTTATGGGAGCAGATAGCCTCATCTTTCTCCCACGGAACAGCTGGTAGTTTCAAAATGCAGACCTTGCGGTTCACAAGGTCGTAACCAGATTCGTAACCAGAGCTCCTTAAGGGCCAAGTAGTAAGATGCATATGAAGAAGGAAAAAACAGTGAGAAGACTGAAGCCAAGAACTCCAGTACTGGCTTCCCATAGAGCCAGTAAGGCCTGGTGTAGTTTGGGTGTCCTAAGGTCTTGGAACCTAATGGCAATGTCCTGTTTAAGGCTTAATAAAAGGGTCTCTATAGTATATATTTGACAGGGTTTAAATTAGACCTATCAGAGTTCTGCTTTTTAAATTGAAGATTAAGAGGATATATGTTTTTATAGTTTTTTTCTATTTGCTAATTATCCATGCTACAATAAAATAGTTAATTACTAAGTCAATATTTCTACAGTTTTATTAAGGTATAATTGACATATAGTAACTGCACAGATTTAAAGTATGTAATTAAACAGTACAAAGAGACAATATTCTAAATTCTGCTTTGGTAAGTAGTGACTTATTGTTAGGTTCTATCAAGTTGCTTTTAACTCATAACAACCCTACGCACAACGGAACCAAGCACTGCGCGGTCCTCTGTCCTCCTCCCAATGTTGCTGCACTTGAGCCCACTGC
>NW_006408662.1:2469693-2473319 GCF_000296735.1 Chrysochloris asiatica
ACCCATAGTGACCCTGTGTAGGGTTTCCAAGGAGCAGCTGGTGAACTTGAACCATCGACCTTGCAGTTCAAACAACTTTGCAGTCTGACGCATTAGTCCACAGCACCATACCAGGAGTAGGAGAGTGATAATGATTAGGATCTTTAAAAGCTCATTAGCAGCCATTGGAGATGCAACTATTGGTCTCTTCCTGTCCAGAAAAAAAAGTGATGCAAATTGAACATGCTTGGAAACAACTGGTCCAATGGACTAATGACCACGTGAACATCAGTGTCTACAACCCTGAGGCCAGAAGAACTAAATGGTGCCCAGTTACCACTACCAACTGCTCGGAAAGGGACACATTAGAAGGTCCTGAATAGAGTGGATGAAAATGTGAACTAAAACTCAAAATCATGAGGAAGTCTAGGCTTACTGGTTAAATAGAGACTGGTGCAACCCCAAGACTATAGTGCTAGGTTACCCTTCAGCTTTGGAACTGAATTCACACCCCTGTGTCTCTCAGTTTCAGCCAAGTAATAAACCGCATACATGGGGGACAACAGCATTAGAGAGATACGAACACCATGTAATGGTCAGTCATTCAAAACCAAAAGGGCAGTATTTACCCAAGGCCAAAGTCCAGAAGGGTCGGGAAAGAAGGAGGAATGGAAACCAGAAACCCAGAGAGGAATAAGTGAGGTCACATTGAGGGGATTGCAGTCATTGAGATAAGTGTATGCTTAATCAAATGTAAACTGATGATCTGCTCTGGGTACCATCACTCAATCCACAATGAAAAGCTTTCAAAAATAAATATATGTGTACTTGAACAACCTGACCCTTGTATGACCTATGAAGCTACTGCTCCAATCAAGACAGTGAGTACATCCATGTGTCCCGGGAATTCCTGAAATCCCATGGTAAGCTCTTCTATCTGCATTCACTACAGATTAGGGTTCATTTCTTAGAGTTGCACATAAATGAAATCTTAGCGTGAGTAATACTTTTGATCTGGCATCTTTCACCCAGCAGCATTGCTTTGAGTTTCATCCGTGTTGGTATGTGCATCAATAGTTCAGTCCTTCTATTGCTGAGGAGTTTGGTTACCTATAGCTCACCCTTTCACTTGTTTATGTTTATTTAGGTTTATAGTTTGGGAATATTACAGGAAAGCTGCTATGAACATATGTGTACAAGTCAGTTGTTGTATGGACACATGCTTGCACTTCTAGTAGGTAAATACCTTGGAGGAAAATGGCTGGGCCATGGTAGGTATGTGTTGAGCTTTTTCAAACCCCATCAAGCTGTTTTCCATCATGATTGTACCATTCTACTTTCCCACCTGCTTTGCTTGTGAGTTCCAGTCCCCTGACATTCCCATCCAACAGTGAGGACCATACCAACTGTGAGCATGGTTAGCCCTTCTAGTTTTAGCCATTCTAATAGACATGTAATTGCGGTTTGCAGTTACTGATAACTAATGAACCTTAACCCATACTTTGTACCATACACAAACACTAACTCAAAATGGATCACAGACCTAACCATAAAACCTAAAGCTATCAAACTTCTAGAAGCAAACAGGGGAAAGCTTTGTAGCCTTGGATTACACAAAGATTCTTTTATTTTTCTGATACAACACTGAAGGCATGATCCATAAAGGAACAAACTGATAAACAGGACTTCAGCAAAATTGAATATGTCTGTTCTTCAAAGGATTCTGCTGAGAGAATGAAAGGACAAACCACAGACAGGGAGAAACCCTTTGAAAAACATATATCCAATAAAATGGGATTTGTATCCAGAATATATAAAGAACTCTCCAAAGTAAGTAATCTGAAAACAGACATTTGATTTTAAAATGGGTAAAAGATCTTAATAACATTGCACCATAAAAGATACACAGATCAAAACAAGCACATGAGAAAGGTGTTCCTTCAGGGTGTTTGTTCTTTCTCAGGACACGGCACTGCCAGGACTCCTAGAAGCATGTCAAAAGCAATGTTCACACCATGTAAGGCTCTGACAGGTGGTTGAGAAAGCCACGAAGGTATCTGTGTGTAGAACTCGACGTTTACATCAAGGAGATGGTTCCATAGTTGTTGAGGTGGCAGTCGGACTAAGATCTGTATTCATCTGCTCATACTACATGTGTGGAGGGTTTGCTATATGCCACGTACTGCTTGCTGGTAGCTCTGGAGGCCAAGCACTGGACTGCTAACCATAAGGGCGGTAGTTCAAAGCCTTGTCATGGGAGAAAGATGAAGTCTTCTGCTCCCATAAAGCTTCGTAGCCTCGGAGACCCTATCCATACAAGGTCAGAACCAACTCGTCAGCACCTAACAACAACTGCTTCTTTTTAAAGAGATTCTGATTCAGGATAGAAATGAATTCAAGCATAATCCCCAACTATGAAGAGAACAGGCAGAGGACAAGCATGAACAAAGGCTTCCAAGACATTCCTGGAAGATAGAAAGTAGATATAACTGTCTCTGCTGGGCACCGTGGACTAAAGCACTGGACCACACAGTTGGCTTGAACTGCAAGGTCGGTGATTCAAACTCACCAGCCGCTCCTTAGAAACCCAATACAGGGTCACTATGAATGGGAACTGACTCAATGGCACTTAACAACAACAACAGCACACCACAGATAAGCACTGGACTGCTAACCACAAGATCATCAATTCAAACCCATAAGCCAACCCACAGAAGAAAGCTGAGCATTTGTGCTCCCCGAAAAGGAATTGCTAGGAGTCGGGACCAACTCAACTGTACTTAACAACAACAACAAAGGAATCCTGGTATGACACTGTAGGATCAGCACTGGACTGCAAAGTCAACTTGATCCACAAATGGCAGTTCAAACCCACCAGCCGCAAAGACCGGGAGAACTAGGCTCCCTGTCTAAGAAAGACTTGTTACCCAGTTGCGGGGAGGACTGACAGCATCCAGCTTCCAGAGGTCAGCCTAATTAGGGATGACTTCAGCTACAGAGAAGAGCTTTGACCCAGAGCCCTTCCTATGGTGGCTCTGTGGTGGAGGCAAAGGAATAAAGGCCCAGCCATTTCAGCTGGTACAACCAACTTGGAAATTGATTTGAGCTCCGCATAGGTTCAAGGGAGACTTGTGGGTCTGAACCATAAACTTTCTTCTCCCTCTGACCAACTGCACTCAACCCCTCCCCTCCATACATTATTCTTGTTAGTGGCCTTTAAGGCACCTCCAAATCATGGACACACGAGTGCAACAAAAAGAACATTGCCCAGGGCTGCACCATCTTTGTGACCATTGGTACCCTTGAGACTAATGTTGCAGTTGTGTTTCTTGAGTGCCTTCCAACTTAGAGGCTCATCTTCCACCACTATATATCTCAGTTTTCTGTTGTGGTCATAGGGTCTTCATTGGCCAATTTTTGGTGGGTCCCTGGTCTTTCTTCCTATTCTACCTGAGTGTGGAAGCTCCTCTGAAACCTACCGACCATGGGTGATCCTGATGATATTTGAAATACCAGTAACATAGTTTCTAGCATCAGAGCCACACAAAAGTCACTGCAGTTCAACAAGGTAGATCCCAAGGGTCAAAAACAGAAGCCAATGGAATACCTAAAAGGGTGCTACAACATGCCCAGTGAAGGAGACTTCC
>NW_006408662.1:2474729-2547336 GCF_000296735.1 Chrysochloris asiatica
TACATGATAGGATGAATGTAAAGTTGATGTTCTCCCATGTAAACAATCACATAATTCACAATAAAACATTAAAACTCAAAAACAGAAACCAAATCAAATTCATTGCCATCAAGTCAGTTCAGACGCATAGCAATGCTGAATAGGGTTTCCAAGGAGTGGTTGGTGGATTTGAACTGCCGACCTTGCAGTGCAGCGCTTTATCCCATAGCACTTCCTAATAAACATTCAGACTGGCTCTCCCTCTGCATTTGTTTTCTGGAAGAACCAGCTTGGGAGAGCTCCTTCTGGGCCTTTTCCAGTCTCCTTTTCCGCAACTCTGAACAATTTTGTCATGATGATGAGTTTGCTCAATAGCTGATCTCCAAGGGAAATGTCTTACAGCCAATCTTGCTTTTCCTAGAGCTTCATGCACGGTCAGCTGCTACTGACCATCACATCCTAACTGGGCCTTGAGCTCATCACCTTTTCTCTTTCCTCCCTCCTGCCCACGCCTGCTTCCCATGCTGTGGCCTCTAAGTTTGTAAGTAGACCACCTCTCCCCCTTGCTTCTCACCCAATAATATGAAGACTTTTTTTGTTGTTTTAACTTCTTATTTTGGTTGGGTGAATCTGTTTTCCATTCAATGACACATACACATTTTGTTTCATACCATTGATTGAATCCTTACAATATCCCACTTCCTCCCTGGGTCTCCCATTTCCAGTTGTCCATTTTCCTAACCTTCTGAACTTTGCCTTTTGCCCTTTTGCTCTCAAATGGCTGTTTATTCTAAGGCATGCTCCCCTCCCTAGTATTATTGTTCCTCTGAAAGACCGGGCTGCAAGGTTGGTGGTTCAAACCCACCAGCCACTCTCTGGAAGAAAGATGGAGCTGTCTGCTCCTACAAAGATTTATCCTGTGTAATACAGGTTCTGTTTTGCCATGTAGGGTCACTGGGAGTTAGAATTGATCCGACTGGGAGGTTTGGAGGTCTGGAGACCTGTCTGTTACTTGGCTGGAAATGGAGTCACAGGCAGACGCAAAGAGTGACTGAAGGTCACACTCTCAGGGGTCCCCCCAGCTTCTGTGTGACCAGCAAGCCTCGTCTTTTTTTTAATTTTGAGTTTTGTTCCACACTTTCGCCCAGTCTATCCAGGACCTTCTCATGCAATCCTTTTTGGAGCAGCTGGTTGGGGGAGTGAGTCACCATTTTAGTTCCTCTGGTCTTGGGGAGTTTTTTACTGGATTTCCTGCTTTCTCATTTCACTGACTTCCTGTTGGTTTTGTTTCCTATTGACAGAGAGATCTTTCTAGCACATGAATCTGATCAAGCTGCTGTAGTCAGCTTTCATTGAGTTAATCCTTAACTCATAGTGATCCTATGCACAAGCGAATACAACCCTGCCCAGTTCTTTGCTAGCCTCACGATTTCACAAGTGTTACAACAAGTGGGAAGGAGCTCTGGTAGCGTAGTGGTTACAAATCGGGCTGTGAGCCGCAAGGTCAGCAGTTCGAAACTACCAGCTGTTACGCAGGAGAAAGATGAGGCAATCTGCTCCCGTAAAGATTTCCAGCCTCGGAAACCCTGTACAGGGTCACTATGAGTCGGAACCAACTCCACGGCACATAACAACAACAACAACCACAAGTGGGACTCAGTTTTCTTTTTTCTCCTTTCAGAATGGCTCTCCTTACCCTAATTTGAAGGAGCTCTGGTAGCGTAGTGGTTACAAATCGGGCTGTGAGCCGCAAGGTCAGCAGTTCGAAACTACCAGCTGTTACGCAGGAGAAAGATGAGGCAATCTGCTCCCGTAAAGATGTACAGCCTCAGAAACCCTGTACAGGATCGCTATGGGTCGAAACCGACTCGACGGCACTTAACAACAACAACCCTAATTTGCCCTTAATTTCTGCCCAAACTCCGCTACCCTTCAGACCACCTCCCAGATGGGATCACACCTGTGGAATCTTACCTCGACCTGATCTGGCTCACAATTTTCTCAGGTCCCCAACCCCTTTGTCAAATGGCATCAACCAGCTGTCCAATTCCCCTAGGCTTTTTCTATACAGTACTCTAGGTTAAGCATTGGACTGCTAATCCTAAGGTCAGCACTTGTCAAAAACCCTGAATCGAGGGAACTTACCATCAATGGCTAAGATGTGTAGACTATGTTTGCTTTCTTAGACAACTTAAATTGTTTTCATTATTCCAAAGAATGATTGAAATGGGTATTCTAGTCACTGTGGTATGACCCCCCTAAAAAGAAACAAATTTGAGTAGAGGTATGTATTTTGCTGTTACATGCCCTTGAGTCAGTTCTGACTCATAGCAACCCTGTACAAGTTTTCTGAGGAGCAGCGGGTGAGTTTGAACCATCAACCTTGCAGTTCAAACCAACCTTATGGTTGAGTACTTATTCTACAGTGTCACACCAGAAATCCCAGAGTCATGCATAGATAGCTTGGCTGAGGTTCAGGCTGAAATGTGGAGGGAAAAATAAAGGTTAGTGAGTTGGTGAAAGGTAGGGAATAAAGGAGAAAGGAAGGTAGAGACTTGTCGAACATTAAAAGCTCTAAAAGCTGGTCAGCTAACTCTCCTAAAGCAGCTGCCTCAGCACTGTTAGCATTTTGTGCTCATTGTTTGCTTTGGGTGTGGGGGATGAGGCGGAAGTGTTCTGTGATGTGGAATGTTTTGCGGGACCCACTGGATGTGAGTGTTGTTGTTAGAGATTGTGGAGTCAGTCCTGAGTCAGGGTGAGCCATGCACAATACACAGAAATACCTCTGGTCCTGCGCCGCCTGCTGTGCCCGTGATGGGTGACCCACAAGCTGCTTCTCAGAAGCAGACCATCAGACCTTTCATGAGTGCCTGTCTTGGTCCAGAAACTCCCCTGAAAGGTGTTCAGCACAAGAGTACCATGCAGCCTCAACTGAAAGTGGAGCAGGACGGGAGTGGGGGAACTGTGAGGCACACCAGCTGGGAATCAAACCCAGGTCTCCACCTTTCACATCAACCTCCACAGCTCCCCCTTTTCATGCTACTTCCTCTAATCAAAACTCCTTCAATGACTTTGAGCCTCGTTGTCCTTGCAGATGACACACTCGGTCTACTCCTGTCTGTCTTCTAACCACACACTCCATTAGCTGACCCTACCCACTTGCGGTCGGTCGGCATCGCTGCACTGAAGCCCTGCTCCAGCTCACCTGACTGACCCCAGCAGAGAGGAGCTCTCCAGTTTGATTGGGCTGCTTTCCCTTGACCCTTCAGTTCCCCCCACCCCAGAGCAATAGTTTATGGGCCTCTTTTTGTTGTTGTTGTTGTAGTTTTCACCTATTTTCTATGATAGAGCAGTTTAAGGTTTACAGAAAATACAGTGAGTCCCGCATGTCCATCACCGTCTTGCCTCGATGGGGAGCATTTGTTACAGTTGACAGGCCAGCATGGTGCACTGTTCAAGTTGGTGGTTCACATTAGGGCTCACTGTGTTGTTTGTATCCACCATGAGACCACCCTGCAGATTAGCGTCACTGCCTGGAAATGCTGTTCACGTCACCTACTCACCCCTCCCTTCTCCCCCCGAGCCCCTAGAAATCATCATCTTTTTATTGGCTGTATCGTTTTTTTGTGGTTTCCCAGACTGTCATGGGATTGGAATGCAAAGGCCTCTTGACGTTCTGCCTTCCCTCTCAGTAAGTTCCTCAACAGTGGTGATGGGGTCTTTCCATAGGAGCGTAGGGCCCAGCAGTAACCCACTCCGACTCCGGACAGAGTAGACTGATTTGTAGGGTTTCAGAGCTAGTGAATCTTTACAGGAACACGCAGCCTCATCTTTCTCCAGCGGAACTGCCAGTGGGTTTGAATCTTTGACCTTTCTATAACAGCCCAATGTTGGTCCCACGGCGCCACGAGGGTCCTGCAGTTGTTAAATACCATTGAATTGGTTCCAACTCATAGTGACCTTGTACAGGATTTCCATGGAAATGGCTGGCTGGTGGGTTTGAACCAGTCTGATTAGCAGTCCAGTGCTTATCCTACAGTACTACACCAGGAGTTGTTAAGTGCCTTGGAGTTGGTTCCAACTCATAATGACCCTGTATGGGGTTTCCAAAGAGCAATTGGTGGGTTTGAACTGTGGCCCTTTTCAGTTCAAGCTGACCTTGAGGTCGAGTGCTTAACCTCTAGCACTACACCAAGACTCCAGTTGTTGTTTTAAAGTGCCATTGAGTTGGAGTTGGTTCCAACCCATTGCAACCCTGCATAGGGTTTCTGAAGAGCATCTGGTGAGCTTGAACCACTGACCTTTCCATTCAAATTGACCTTGCAGTCCAGCACATTAACCCACAGCGCCATACCAGGACTCCAGTGGTAGGCATAAAACTAATACAATCCTACTGCGGGTTCCACAGCCAAGTACTCAGCCAATTCAGCAGTCCCAGCAATCCCCCAAAGGCTAAATGGGAGTTTACAGTGCTATTTGCATAGCATTTTCAGTGTTTTAGGTTTGGGCTATAGGATCAGCATTAGACTGTGAACCACAAGGTCTGCAGTTCAAGACCACCAACTGCTCCTCGGAAATCCCGTACGGGATCACTGTGAGTCAGAACCAACTCAACAGCATGTGACAACAACAACAACAAGGTATTAAAAGTAATCTGTTGTATGCTGAGGAAGATGCTGCATTCTAACCCTATAACTTTCTGATAAAAGGCAAAACTATAGCTTCAATAAAAAGATTATAGCAACCCTGTATAGGGTTTCTGCAAGTGACTGGTGGGTTTGAACTGCCAACCTAGCAGTCCTGTGCTTAATCTTATCTAGAGACGATGTATAATATATAAGATGTTGCAGGCTATGTGCAAGCATTATGCCGTTTTATATAAGGAGCTGAGCATCTGTGGTTTTTTATCCATGGAGGTCCTGAAACCAATCCCTGGCTGTATTGGTAGAACGAAGTAAGTAGGAAACACATAGAAGCTGTAGGCTCCAGACCCAGCTCCACCACTAACTAGCTCTATGCGTCTGTGTCTGTGCTAAATCTCCCATCCCCTAAGTGTAAACTGAGAAGATTGGCTTAGATAATCGCTAAGGCT
Source organism: Chrysochloris asiatica (assembly GCF_000296735.1). Taxonomy (NCBI): domain Eukaryota; kingdom Metazoa; phylum Chordata; class Mammalia; order Afrosoricida; family Chrysochloridae; genus Chrysochloris; species Chrysochloris asiatica. The sequence continues at coordinate 2,479,801 of NW_006408662.1, forward strand.
CCTTCCAGGGTTGATGCCCTATGAAGACCAGCTAATTGTGCAGAATGGTAACCAGATCTTCCAACAGGGCCCAGGCCCACGCAGGAGGTGTGGTTCTGCAGATCACCACTAGGTGGCAGGCGGGAAGGCGGGCTGGATGCAAAGCAGCTCTGCTTTCAGAAAGAATGGGTGGGTCCCTGGATTTCTACAGCTCTGTTCAGGGTCGTCTTTTCTCTAGACGCTGCAATTGTGGACCGTTTAAGTGAAGCAGCACATCCTATTGCCCAGACCTAAGGAGAAAAGAAGCGACCCTCCCAGCTTTCTGACTGGGTTTCAATCCATCCCCTCCTTTTTCTGCCTCAGGGAGAGCTTTCTTCTTTGTTTGGTGTGAATTTCACTTAGGTGAGATCAGATGACTGGTGGAAAAGGAGTCTGTGATGAGGATTCCTGTCAATGTCATTTCTGGTCAGAAAGGTGAGTCATGGGTTTATACTGAACATGTGCCAACAAAGCTGCCCCCCTGGGGCGTTCCAAGTGAAGTCAGTGGAGAAGCAAGACTTTCCCAGAAGGCTTGCAGTTTCACAGAATTCTTCATGAACAAGATCCTTAGATCTTTAGTGCAAATCAAATCCAAACCCTGTAAAATGCCACGCTTGTAACGTGGCATTAGAGTAGGTTAGGCCGTGGTAACATTTTCACCCTGAAATGCCAATGGTTCAATGCAACAAAATCTATTTCTAGCTCATGAAGGGGCAGGGCATCAAGTGGGAGGCTTTGCTTCTTAATGACCAAGCACCTCCTCCCAGCTTTCAGATCACAGCTGCCAGAGGGAGAGTGCTGGGTTAGCCTGTTGGTCTTTTACGCTCCCACCTAGCAGTGCCACATGTAGCCCACTGGGGGAGCTGCTGGGATGAGCGCCACTGTCGGCCTCCGTAACAGAAATGGAGGTTTACTGAGCATTCCAAGTCTGCAGTCATCCATGTGCCTCTAGTTCTTCCTCTGAAGAGCCGACTGCCTCGGTCCAGGAGACCTGGTCCTTGCTGCGTTCCCATGCCCAAGCATGAAAGCTACTTAGGGCTTTCTTGCATCCTAAAACGAAGTGATCATTGGCATTACTCCATATCTGCTCCCTAATGAAGCTCACCAAGCTCTCTACATTGAGCCCCTCCTGCAGGCTTCGCTCACACCGGTCCCCACTTCCTCTCACCTATCCCAGGACATCAGCTTAGCCAGGTGTACCTGTCTCCACTCTCCCATCGACTTCTATCTCTCTAGCTTGGTATCCCATTGACCTACAGACATACTGGTATTATTCCTACATGAAACCACATCCCCTAACTCCACATTCACCTTCCCAAGTGTCCTCTTCCTCCTTTAGCAGAACTCCCAGGAAGGGTTTCGGTGTCTGCTTCTCCTCACATTTTTGGGCTCACCCCATCAGGGGTTTCCTCTCCTGTACTCCACAAAGCACTCCAGACATCAAAGCCTGGGGCCACCTCTCAGTCAGCCCCTCCATCTGCCTTCCTCACAACCCAGCCTCTAGCCCTCTGGCTTCTCTTCTCTAGTCTTCTTGCTGTCAGCTGACCTCCTGCAGGCCCACCCACATGCTGATGACTGAATTTTGTGTCTCAGATCCTACAGCTTCATGAACTCCAAAGCCACAGTCACTGCCTACCCAGCATCCCCATGCACTGTGGGACCAAGAGCCCCGCCCCCCTCCACCCCCCCAGTCATTCCAGAACACAGCCCCTGTGTCCTTCAGCTGTTCGCATGAAAGCTTTGGCAGCTTTCTTGACTTCTCTTGTTCTTTCACCTGCCTCATTCAATCATCAGAGAACCCTGATGACTCATCCAGAATCAGGTCACGTCTCATCTCATCCACCATCGTACCTGCCTGGCTTGGTTGGGATGTTGTGGTTATTAAGTGCAGTCTAGTCAGTTCTGACCCATAGTGACCCTGTACAGGGTTTCTGAGGAGTGACTGGTGAGCTTGAACCACAGACTTTGTGGTTCAAACCGACTTTGCAGTCCAGCGTATTAACCCACAGCGCCACACCAGGACTCCCTGACTTAGTATACACACCTTCTAAAGGGTCTCCCTGCCTCATCCTCATCCCCTTACTGCCTAGTTTCAATGGAGCAACTGTTTAAAGATAACTTTTCCTCTTTCTTCATTTTTAAAATCAGAGAATTAGGTTCTCACACCAAAATTTCCTGTTCTGATCAGTATCTCTCTATAAAAGCCTTCCAGAATGCTGGATTTTCTTGTGCTAAAAGACCATGATTTTAGAAACAATATCTACTGTCAGACCCTGCCCCCAGAAGGCTGGTATTCCAGAACATTTCTGCATTTTCTCTGCCCCGTCCACCCTGCTCTTCACACACACACACATAACCTCCCTGTCTCCGCACACCAGCTTTCTCCCAGTCTCCACAAGTGCAGGCAAAACACTGCTGCCAGCAGCAGCTGCCACAGAGCACTTCATAGCACACAAAGGAAAAACCCTGCCCGAGTTGTGATGTCATCAGTCTTTGACACAAAAGGAAAACGAGACGATCTTATCAGTTCCATCCAGGAGGAAAAAGGCTTAAAGTAGATGGAACATGTTAAACCACTAGTACTCATTGACAGAACCAGTCACAGGGAGATTTTTCTATTAGCCCTTTTACAATTGGCAATACAGTGTCTTTACCAACCTCGTTTCACAATAGCCCTGCCCATTTCTCTGGCAGCAGGCAGCGCTCCCAGGGGCCAGAAGAGGCTGCTTTCTTCTCTCCACCCCAACCCTGCTGACTAGACTGGACTGGCAGAAGCCAACGTCTTCCCTCCCTGCGCCTCTGGCTCGGACAAGTGATGAGTAAAACAGACCCCTCCTTGTCCAGCTGGTCTGGCTTCCATACCCACTTGTTTTCAAAGAAGGGCCTGCGGAAGAGCCCATGACGGAAGAGGAAACCAGGAAAGAGATTTTCAACAAGATAGCAGTTAGGCCGTTGCAGAGGGCGGCCATTTGCCTCACCACTCCCCCATCCCACTCCACACCTGACACATGCTTCTTTCAGCACCTTCTGAGAGCCACTGAGCTCTGAGCAGCAGGACTTTAATCCTTAGTTCCAGACACAGTTTAGTACATTGCAGACAAGATCAACACAGCTCAGTAATTAGCAGTGGCTGGCAGGGTGTGGAGAGGGCGCCATGAGGGGTCAGCAGGAAACTGCTTAGCACCTTTCAGAAGAGAGCTGGGTTAGCAAGGCCCAGAGTCAGGGGTGAGGAGTTGTTAGGTGGAAGAAGAGAAGCGTTTTGTTCTGGGGCAGGGCAGGTAGGGGTGTGGACAACCCAGCCTGCAGAGTGCACAGTTACAGGGAAGGTTGTTGGCTAGTTTGTTGTTGTTGTGAATTGCCATCAAGTCAGGTCTGACTCACAGCCACCCTGTATAGGATTTCTGAGGAGCAGCAGGTGAGTTTGAACTGCCCATGTGTCCAGAGTGAATCCTACAGCGCCACACCAAGACTTGTTGTCGTTGTTGTTAAGTGCCGTCGAGTCGATTCCGACCCTGTATAGGGTTTCCGAGGAGCAGCTGGTAAGCTTGAACCGCCAACCTTGCAGTTCAAACTGCTTTGCAGTCTGGCGCATTAACCCACAGCACCACACCAGGACTTGTAGGTGGAGCCAATTTAAGGGTTTCCTGTAACCTCAGTTGAGCCTGACAAACTATTAAGAAGAGATGAGGTGCCCAACACAGGCATGGTTCACTGAGAGAAATATGGGGGCCTGAAACTCTGCTTCTTTCCCCACTGTGGAACCTCTTCCCCAACAGTGGGGATCAGTGAGTAAGATCAAAGAGGGGGACATGGGATACAGAGGCTGGCTTCATGAGAACACACAGGTCCCCAGGCCCAGGGGAGGACAGCAGACTCCTGGGCCACATTCAACCGAGACAGAAAGCAACTCAGACTAGGTCTCCAGAGCCAGGGGGCTGTGCAAGGGTCCCAACAAACTTCACTTTTATCTTTAACTACTATAATAAAAATTGGCAGGAATTCACCCAATTTCTAGTTGGAAATGGTTCCAAGCTTCACTTTCCCACATCTTGAAACATGGCCACAAGCAGTTCTGTGGCAAAAAGTCTCTCTCTCTCTCTCTCTCTCTCAACCCTAGGATCATCCAGGGAGAAGAGCACAAGCGTAACGTGGGACCTTATCCAGAGAAGCAGACACCAGAGATGGAGGCAGAGATGGGAATATGGAGAAATGGAGCAGCTGAGGACTCTAGACTCATGGAAAGAGAAAGACTGAGTGCTGGTGGCCAGGAGGCAGGCTTGCAGAATGTGCCCTTTGGTTGTTGAAATGATTATATATTCCTGAGTGTTTTTGTGTACAACCAAAAACAAAAAACCAGAGGGACTAGAAGCCAATACTGTTGAATGATGATGCACGGAGGGGACTGTAATCATTGCAATGAAATGATGAGTGTAAAACTGATGTTCTACCACGTAAATTATCATTTAATTCACAACAAAAAGCCTCTCTCTCTCAAACCTCAACAACTGTTGTTGTTATTGTTAAGTGCCATCAAGTTGATTCTGACTCAGCAACCCTGTATAGGGTTTCCAAGGAGCGACAGGTAAGCTTGAACTGCTGACCTTGTGGTTAGCAGTCCAATGTTAACCACTGTGGACACCCTAAGATCCTAAAACAGGCTTTGCTGGACTGAAGTGAGACAGACCCACTGAAGGTAAAGAATAGGAAAGCTCTCTCAAAGCAAAATTCCTTGAAGAGTCAATTTCCAGGTGCCTTTGTGCTGTGCCATTAATTACTCCGTTCCTGCAACCAACTAAAGTGAAACCCCATGTGCTTTGTTTTGATGCTATCTCTTAAGACATTCACATGGCCCTAAGTCTGAAGACCCAATACTTTGGACTCCTGAGAGCTGGCCACCTTGAGGATGATGCTCATATGGCCCTTAATGACCCAGTGAGGTGGTACAATAGCCAAAGGCCACCCAATGATGTACATCACCCACTTTTGCTGTCCTCTCCCCAGAACATCTTCTCACTACTTTTAGATTGAAACTGCCTGATTTAAATCATATCCGTTCACAATAAACTTATTCTGGTGTTTCTCTGCACACTCTGGGGTTTTTGATCTCTCCTCATGCCTGGTCACTGGTACAAAGACAGAGACTTAAACCAATGGAACAGAATTGAGAATGCAGTAGTAAATCCAGCTGATCTTCGACAAAGGGATAAATTCCATCCAATGGGGGAGAGACAGTCTCTTTGACAAAGGATGCTGGCAAAACTGGTTAACTATTGCAGAAAAATGAAACAGGATTCATACCTTATAACATACACAAAAATGAACTCCAAATGGATCAAAGACCCAAATGTTAAAACGTATAAAGTTCCTGGACAATGGCATAGGGACAAAGAGCAGGGGGTCTTAATTTCAGATATAAGCATACTATCAAACATACTAACAAACAATAGAAGATCAACTAGATTCCTGGCACCTCCTAAAAATTAAGTCTGGGTGAGACCAAGATGGCAGACTAGGTAAATGTGCTCCTCAGCCTCTCTGCTAGGATGACAGGGAGACGATGAAACACACAGACAATAGTTCTGGAACCCTGAGCTTTGGAGGGAATGCTGGGAAGAGAGGCTAAGTGGGGGCAGCATAGGAGGGAGACAGACTGGTGAAGGGTCTCCCAGTCAGACTCGACTGGGACATTTTGAATTTTGCTGGCAGCTTCAGTGACCAAAGCTTGGCAGCACAGATTCATGCTGGGGACTAGCAACAGGAAAGGTGTGCATCTTTCTTATTCCCCAAGTTCCCCTGATCACCATAGGTATGGTCAGCCTCCTCCTCCATCCACTCCCAGTAGCTCCCTGCTGTCAGGGAAGGCCACAGCCTCCAGGTTATATGCCATACCAGATTGAGGCGGGCACTGATGATGATGCTTGGTGTCTTCTCCAGATACACAGAGATCACACACAGTCACCCAGTGGGCCTTGGTACCTGTTCCAGATACACACAGATCCCAGAGTCACCCAATGGGCCTTGGTGCCTTCTCCAGATACACAAAGATCCCAGAGTCACCCAGTGGGCCTTGGTGCCTGCTCCAGATACATGGAGATGGCAGAGTTGCCCAAATGGGCCTTGAACTGACCCAGCCTCTGGTGACCCTCTTGTCCAGACAGACAACGTCTGGGCCTATAGGAACTCCATTTAGGATTGGGATGGCACCATCTCGCTCCTCCCCAACCACTGTGTGAGCATCTTGGTGAACAGGAGCCATCCAACCCTAACCTGAGTCTTCTCTCTGGATCTGGTACCCACCTACACTGTTTTTATTTTCCTCTTTTGCTGTATTTCTTTAGTTACTCCTCCTTCTTCTTCTTCCTCTCTCCCTTGTTGTTGTCAGGTGCCATCAAGTCGGAACTGACTCATAGCGACCCCATGCACAGCAGAACAAAACAATGCTCGATCCCTAGCCTTTCCTTTTATCATTCCTGCATCTGCTTTAATTTTATTTCCTGTCTTCTGTTTCTCTTTCTAACTTCTCTTCATTCTGTTTTTCCTCATGGTCTTTCTTTGCTACTTTCTAGCCTCTTTCTTTTTTCATCTTCCTTCTCCCTGATTTTGTCTAGTGTTTTTCTTGTTTTTCCTCATATTTTTCTTTTCTAGAACTCTCTTTTTGCTGTCTCTCTTTCTCTTCTTAGAAATTATATTGTTTTTCTCTTTTTGTTGCCTGGATTTTTTCCCTTTACTATTATTTTTTTTTTCACTACTGTTTGCTTGGTTTTATTTTCTTGTGTGTGTATGTTTTCTCTTCTTGCCCCACCCCAAAGGAGACAGAATCCATGCCTATATAGCTCAGGCACAACTGTACACTCTGCAGTTTGACCCACTGGGCAAAAGTCGGTACCAGCTTCTCTGCCAACTGAGCAACAGCCAACAGCAGCCAAACCCACCCTAAACTGAGCTGCAGGAGTTGTAAATGTAGGACTAGATACACACTAATGTACTCTGAAGACCTCCACCAGGAGACAGTTGATGAGAACTTGTGAACACACCAACATCGAATCATCAGTCAAGTACATTCACAATGACACCACAATGTCCCAGAGACAACCGTTTCCATTCACATGAAGAAACAAGAGAGAGGGCTTCCAACAAATGCCTAAGATGTGGCACCAGTAAATGCTTCTGAGGAAGGAAACGTCATGGATATACCTGAGAAAGAATGCAGAAGACAACTTAAGACAGAGCCATTGCCATGCTGCAACGAGTTTCAATGACTGGTAAGACTGAGGAATTCGCACTGACCGCCTAAGACAGGCAGCGTCCCTTAAACAAACAATAAATAAGGAGGATTCAGATGCAGACCATGCAGACCCGTTCAGGAGGCCAAGCCCCTGTGGGCCCAAGCGTTGTTGACCGTCCAAACCATAGGCTCTGAGGATCAGACTTTAGCTACCTAGTAGACATAGCAAACTGTCCCTCATCTGATTATTCAGTAATGCTTGTTAGTAATCTCATACATGAGCCCTGGATATCCACAGACAAATGTAAAAACCTTCCCTAAAAGCCGAGACTGTAAATTCCAAAAAGGCAAGTCCCACCCCCCATCCAAAAAAAAAAAAAAGCTAAAGAGGATAGAGAGAAACAATGTAAACTGATGATACATGGCGGGGAGAATGATCAATGTAATGAAACAAGCTATATGAATGGTTGAATGTGAAGCTGATGATGTGCCCTGTAAACTTTCACTCAATGCAAAATAAAAACATTTAATTAAAAAAAAAAAAAAGAATGCAGAAGAGTGGTGTTTAGGTACTTTAAACAGATGCAGAAAAAGATTGAGAAAAGGGAAAGAAACCTGGGGGGTGAGAAGAAATCAGGAAAAAATTTCAAGAACAAACTGGCAACTTAAATGAAACATTTGAAATGAGACATATCCAAATACCTGGTGGAACCGAATTACTGAGCTTGAAGGCTAAGGACCATAGCTTGGGGCATCTGGATCAGTCATAACAGATGATATTGTGTGTCCTATTTTGGTGAATAGTATCTAGGGTTTTAAAAGGTGATGCACACAATGAAATGATATACGATAGGATGAACGTAAAACTAATGTTCTCCCATATAAAGTACCACATAATTCACAATAAAACATTAAAAAAAAAAACCTGATGCACAGCTATTGGTTTCTTCCCATCTGGAATGAAACCAAACACACTGTACTGATAAGGATACCTTTTTAACCACTCTCAGTGGTCACCTTTCAACCCAATAATAGATTGACCTGTGAAATCAAAAATAACATCTGTAAGAATGTGCTTCTTAGAGCAATCAACTCTGTAAAACCAAACCGGCAACATTTGTCCCCAAACAATAAGAATGCAAGGAAAGGCAGGCCAAGTGGGGGGATGGAAGCCCAGAAGGCAGGGTAGAAATGGGAGGGGGAGGGGTGCTGACACATCATGGGACAGCAACCAATGTCACTCAGCAATCTGTGTATAGATTATTGAAGGGGGGAGTAGCGTAGTGGTTATGAATTGGGCTGCGAACCTTAAGGTCAGCAGTTCGAAACTACCAGCAGCTCCACGGGAGAAAGATGAGACTTTTTGCTCCCATAAAGATTTACAGCCTCAAAAACCCTGTACAGGGTCGCTATGGGTCAGAACTGACTCAACGGCACTTAACAACAACAGCAAGCTTCCACCTAAAGCATAATAAAATGTTTTTAAAAATATCCCTGGCCACCTAAGACCAGGTCAGCTCCTCAGACAACTGTCTTCCTCTGGCTCCTTTCAGTGGCCCACACTGGAAGGGTTCTGGGTTTCCTCCACTGCCGGTGCCTTCTTTCTCTGTCACCCAGCTACCCAGAGCCCAGCTACACACATTGGCTTCCGTACCACCAGCCCCTGCTGCCTCATTGCCCCTATGTTGCTGTAGTTGTTGGGTACTGTCCTGGATGGGTTCCTTAATTCTCTGTAACAGCTCACAGCATTCACTGAGACTGTCTGTCACCTGTACTTAGGTACCCACTTATTGTAACCAGAGACAATACATGTGAAGAGATGCATCAGGCAAGATCTGGGAGGGGGCATAGCAGCACAAGGTTGTCATTGTCTCTAAGGGCTTACCACATCCCTTCCCCTGCCTGGATGGTCTCACTAATCCTGGGAGCCCCAAAGAGAAAAGTTTCAAAGTCTGGAGTCCCCTGGCCGTAGGGACCTCAATGAATATGCATGAACGGACTTTTACTACATAGCTATGACCATCCAATGAATGAATATGAGTGACTACAACATGCCCCCTCCCTTCCTAAGGCCAGTAGAGCCCTACTTCTTTATACTTGTTTCTTTATACTTGTTTAAATCTGACTTGGCTGGTTTTACAAACACAAATTCAAACTCCACAAACTGACTGTCATCAAATGAACCTTGACTCATACCAACCCTATATTGTTGTTGTTAAGTGCCATCAAGTTGGTTCTAACTCACAGGGACCCTGTATAGGGTTTCCAAGGAGTAGCTGGTGAGCTTGAACAGCCGACTTTGTGGTTCACACCGACCTTGCAGTTTAGTGCTTTATCACCAGCCACTCCTTGGAAACCCTATACAGGGTCACCATGAGTCAGAGGTGACTCCATGGCACTTAACAACAACATATACATACATATGCGCTATGTGACCACCACAACTTTCCAAATGTTTCCCATCACCTCAAACAAACTCAGTACCCCTTAAGCAATGTCTCCACTTCCCTCTCCCAGTCCCAGGTAACCACTAACAAACATTATTCTCCATGCCTTCGCTTCTTCCGAGTATTTCATGTAAGCGGAATCAGACAATTGTTGTCTGTCTGTGACTGACATTTTACTCAGCTTAATGTTTTCCAGGTTCACCCATGCCTCAACGTATGTCTCAATTTCTCTTCATAGCCGGCATTGTCCAAAATTTTAATGTTTCAGTTGATACTTAAAATCAAGATGGGACTTTATTTTGTGAACTTCTAGGAGAACAAGCACACACGTATCTAGGGAAACCCTTTTCTAAGGTGGTGTGTACTTTTTTTGGTGGGAGAAACCCACTTGCACATTCGTGGTATGCCCACACAGTTGAGACTGACCAAGCGACCCACCTGAAAGGGGCCAAATGCCTCGGTTCAAATGGAGCAGTGAGAGACTGGAGGGCTTCCCAGCTTTCTGTGGCTGGGCTCCTGGGACCTGACAGAGTCTTGCAGGCACTCTGCCAGGTCAGGGGTGGCTCTTCCGAGGGTGGGTGTCCAGGCCCTGTCCTTGTCCTGAATGGTTCTGCAGTCCCTGCTCCATCTCTGGACACATCCTCCTTCCCTGGAGGGTGGCAATGCAGGAGCTGTTTAGAGGGGTCTTCTGTTTCAGGGGCTGTTTAGAGGGGTCTTCTGTTCCAGGGGCTGTTTAGAAGGCTCTCCTATCCCAGGGGCTGTTTAGAGGGGTCTCCTGTTTCAGGGCTGTTTAGAGGGGTCTTCTGTTTCAGGGGCTGTTTAGAGGGGTCTTCTGTTTCAGGGGCTGTTTAGAGGGGTTTTCTCCTCCAGGAGCAGAAGAAGAATTCCCCCGCCAGTCCATGATGGCCCGCCTGTGGAAACAGCTGTGAGCCCAGGAGAACAGGGTGTAGGCCAAGGGATCAATGAAAAGACTCAGTGACAACACTTCCTTCATTCAGCTCCTGCAGCAAACATAGACTGGGGCCATCTGTGTGCCAGGCAGGGGCGGAAAGCTGGGACACAAAGATGCCCTTGAGAAAGGCAACCCCACCCACCCATCCCACTTTCCTCCCCCAGCCCCCAATACTGGGCTGACACATGATGAATGCTTCTCAGTCCCCTACCCACAACATCATGAATGCTTAAAGAACCCAGACTGAACTTACATGTCTGTTGTAACAGCAAAAGAAGCAAAACACCAGAAGACAAACATAGAGACCACATGATTCTGGACCAAAGTGTTGGGAAGAAAATGAAAGTCAGGGGTCAGAACTGAACAATATCGACACTTCGGTGCTATTGGCATGAGAGGGAACATAGGAGCTGGCTTGTTGTAAGTGGGAAAGCACAGAGGTTGGGGCAGGCAGTCTGGGCTGCTAACTCAGCCTACGTGTGGGCCTTGTAGCAGGTTTCTTTCTTTCTGATATATAAAATCCAAATGCATACATTTAAAAAGGCCAAAACCAAGCAGAACTAACTTGCCTGCCTTGCTAGACATCAGGATTGTTGTTAAGTGCTGTCTAGATGATTACAACTCACAGCGACCCAGTATAGGGTTTCTGAGGAGCGGCTGATGAGCTTGAACCACCGACCTTGTGGTTCAAACCAACGTCCTGCGCTTATCCTACAGCACCACACCAGGACTCTAGACATCAGAATTGTTGCTGTTGTTGAGTGTCATCGAGTCAGTTCCTACCCATAGTGACCATGTATAGGGTTTCTGAGGAGCAGCTGGTAAGCTTGAACCACCAACCTTGTGGTTCAAACCAACTTTGCAGTCCAGCACATTAACCCACAGAGCCACACCAGGACTCCAGATGTCAGGATAGTGGTTGCTTTTCTGGAGAGATAGTGAAGGATAAACACATGACTGACTGTAAGCTGCACAGTAGGTGCTGGGCTAGAGACACATAGGGAGCCCCCCGAGGGGGAGCTCACAAAGGCTCCCTGAAGAGAGAGTGACAGAGAAGTCCGAAGGCAGACAGGTGGGAAAGGTCTGGGCTGTGACAATTCCGGCCACCAGAGGAGAGGAGGTCAGTTTAGGGGCTGCAAGTCCATCAGAAGGGGCTTTCCGACTAGGCAATGCTGAGAATAAACAAGAGGACACAGGTTGAAGACTATAGGAGGTGCTTACAGGGACCGAGAAGAGATGGAAGACAGACAATGATCACAGGCATGGAGGAAAGGGTGGAATGGGAGTCAGCAAAATATCCTCTCATGGAAACCTCTTGGTTAAGTGCCCACTTGAATAGGTGACTTTAGTTTGGGATGGCTGGTCATCTGAGTGAATTCAGCAAAGAAGTCTCATTCTAACCAAGTGGTTCTATGTTCTTTGCTGACCCGGACTATAGGTCCTCCTCCAAGAATCCAGAACAAATCACAAATTGTTATAATCTCTACAATGACTACTCAAAGGCTTTCAATTGTATGGATCATGACAAGTTATGGACAGTATTGCGGAGAATGAATAATCTGGAACACTTCATTGTGCTCATGAGGAACCTTGTACATATACCAAGAGCAGTTCGAACAGAACAAGGGAACACTGATGAAGATTTAAGACCACAGCCTTCAATATGGGTTGTACCTCAACATAAAGAAAACAAAAATCCTCACCACTGGATCAAAAAACAACAATGGAGACATGATTGAAGTTGTCAAAGACTTCATTTTGTTTGGATCAATCATCAACACTCATGGAAGTGGCAGTCAAGAAATCTAATGACATACTGCATTGGGCAAATCTACTGCACAAAATCTCTTTTAAAGTGTTGAAGAGCAAAGACATCAGTTTGAGGAGTAAGGCGCGCCTGACCCAAGCCATGGTATTTTCAATAACCTCATATGCATGCGTCAGTGAATAAGGACAGTTGGACAGTGAATAAGGAAGACCATAGAAGAATTGGTGCATTTGGGTTATGGTGTTGGGGGAGAATACTGAAAGTACAATGAGCTGCCAGAAGAACAAACATGTCTGCGTTAAAAGAAGTACAGCTAGAATGCTCCCTGAAGTCAGGATGGCCAGACTTCATCTCTCATTGTTGTTGTTGTTGTTAAGTGCCATGGAGTCGGTTCCAACTCATAGTGACCCTGTACAGGGTTTCCGAGGCTGTAAATCTTTACGGGAGCAGAAAGCCTCATCTTTCTCCAGTGAAACTGCTGGTAGTTTTGAACTGCTGACCTTGTGGTTGGCAGCCTGACTTGTAACCACTACAGTACCAGAGTGCCTTCTTGATTAAGGTTGTTGTTGTTGTTGTTAAGTACCGTGAAGTCACTTTCGACTCATAGTGACCCTGTACAGGGTTTCCAAGGCTGCAAATCTTTACGGGAACAGAAAGCTTCATCTTTTTCCTGCGTAACAGCTGGTAGTTTCGAACTGCCGATCTTGAGGTTAGCAGCCAGATTTGTAACCACTACGCTACCAGAGCTCCTTTGTTTAAGGTAATCTACCCAAAATATGGGATAATATAAGGAACCCTGGTAGCACAGTACATTATGAGCTAGGCTGCTAATTGCCAGGTCAGGAGCTTGAATCTGCCAGTTTGAATTCTGCTCCCATAAAGATTTACAGCCTCGAAAACCCTGCACGGGGTCGCTATGAGTCAGAACCGACTCTAGGGAACATAACCACCACCATCATTCTATGACAATGATTATTAAAAAAACGGTTTCCAGTCAGTCAAGTTTAACTCATGGCAGGGGAGAGCTGAGCTCCACAGGGTCTCCAGTGGCTTATTTTTAATAAGTAAACCACCAAGGCTTTCTTCCCAGGCACCTCTGGGTGGGCTCAACCCTCTGGCCTTTCATTTAGCAACTGAACTCATTAATCATTGCACCACCTGACAGTCACAGCGACCAATGGCTGGGCGCCTGCCTCGCACCAGGCGTTACCTATGCTGCGCACTGTCAGTGCCCACATTAACCAGACCACAGAAATCTGGGGTTTCCTTGCCCTCACCATTTCATCACCTTTGTGATTCCAAATTCTGTGGTCTTCCCACTCCACTCGGCTTCTCTGAATTCACTGCACAATCTGGGTTCCCCTAGGAAATCCTTTCTAGGTTCCCTCTGAATTAAGACGTGGCTCATGTATTCCTGACATGGCAGGGGTTCTGCGTTTTCATACCCCTCTGGGCCTCCCACAGGGCCTGGTTTTGAATCCAACAAGAACAGCATCCACAGCAACCTAACACCTCTGTATATAATACCTGCCCAAACAGACACAATTCCCACCCACTCCCAGATGCTGGCTACACCTGGATGGAAGCCCAGCTGGGACTAAAGACTGAGCAAGCCACTGCCTAAATACTCGCTTCTTCAGATCTGCACCAGGGATATAGTAGTATCTGCTCTTGTTTTATCTTCAGAAGCTGAAGCTCAACTAGGACTCAGCTGAGAGAGTACAGGGCGTATCCTGTAGGCCCTTCAAAGGTTCAGGTTGTTGTTGTTACGTGCTATCAAGTTGGTTCTGACTCTTAGCGCCTCTGTATAGGTTTTCTGAGAAGCATCTGGTGGGTTTGAACCACCAACCTGTGGTTCCCAGTCCAGGGCTGATCCTACAGCGCCATAGGTAGAATAAGCTACATCGTCTGTAAGCAGTCCTGTGTGATAAAGTCAGTTGTCTTCTCACTGTTAGACCCCCTATGGGAGTCACAGAGCTCTCTACCCCCTACACCCTATCTCCCCTCCACACTCACCTGAGAAAGCCCTGGCCCCTGCCACAGAGGAATTCTCACAGTGTTGGCCCAGTGGGTGCCACACTGTACTCAGGAGTTGAAGCTGAACAGGGTCCTTTTCCAGGAATTGGCACATGGGACCCACAGAGATTCAGTCTCTCCTTTTGGGTGATTGTACCTGTAACAAAGGAGGCTTCAAGTGGAGGTGTGTAAACTGGGGGTGCAGGAGGACCTTCAAGGGGTCCCAGGTCATGAACAGCTTTCATGGGTGGTGTTTCCAGACCTAGGACCTACACGTGCTCTCTGTCCTAAGACTGACTGGCTAGCCTTCTGAGAGGTGACTTTTCAATTCACCAACCGCACTCCTCCTCCTCATCAGAAGAGAGGCTACTCTGTGCTTTGGACTCGTACTCAGGGCTCAGGTCCAGAGAGCCTTTTGCTCCCAAATAAAGGGAGGATTCAAACGAAATTGCTCCTGAGTCTCAGGAGAGCTAGGCAAAGCAGAGAGAAGTCAGTGAGGGGACAGAGGGCAGAGCTTGTTCCAGTGGAATCAACCCTGACAGCCTCAGCGCCACAGCCTAGCTCTCAGAGTCAGAAAGACCTTGTATGCATGGAGGGAGAATTAGGATGTGATGGAACAGAATTCTGAAAGCTTCATAAGAAAAGTGTTGGATGTTTGGGATAAAGGAAAAAAAGATGCACACCAGAGGGGGAAAAAAAGGCAGACAAACCCATACAAAGCAGAAACCATTAAGTCCTTTGTTAACAAAAAAATCTAGTTGAATTATATGTAGAAACATGTTAACAACCATGGTAACAAAAACATGGCATCACATTTTACGTTTATTTCTATGATAATAAAATTTAAGGTGGCAGTTAATGAAAAGGGAAGACAAAACGAACGTTTCACATATATACACATATCCACATATCCATCCATCCACCCACATATACACACACATACACACCTATACAAATAAACACATAAAGACACACACGCACACTTACACACACATGTGCAAGAGTCTAGCAGCCGTGTCTCGAGAGATAGAATATTTAAACAACCTGCGATGCTGGGAGCCAGCCCTGGTGGCACAGCGGTTAAGCAGTCAGCTGCTAACTGAAAGGTCAGCAGTTGAAACCCCTCAGCCACTCTGCGTGAGAAAGGTGTGGCAGTCAGCATCTGTGACGCCCCAGGGGCAATGCCACTCTTTCCTATAATAAGACCACTATGGGTTGGAACCAACTCTGTGGAAACAAGTCTGGTTTGTCTTTATATGGCTACTGATTTTAAACATTTGGGAATCTGACAATTGGAATGTAGCCAAAAGATAATATTGTGGATAGGGAAACTGAAGCAAGAGAGGGTATACACTGGCCCTTGGCTCCATGGAAAATGAGTCCCCAACAGACCCTGGCCTCAAGTGCACAGGTCCCCAGGTTGGGCTTCCTGTGTTCCTCCAGGAAATAGCACTCAGATTCAAGACTATGGTGGGAAAGAGGCAGATGTTATGGTGTTAACCTTGAGAGTCAGAGAGTGACCTCTTACAGATACTTCTCTCAGGGAGGTATTTGGATGAGGTCCCTTCTAATGTCCATTCCAAGTCTCAGATTCCCTGACTGTGAATTAAGGTGTTTTGCATAGAGCTACAGTGAGAGCTTAAAGAGGGAGATCTGTGGCATAAATCATTTGAAATGAACTTTTATGCACAAGGGTACCCTGATGGTATTCTAGTTCACCAACAACCCTGGGCACCATTTACTGAAACAGCTTCATTCACTGAAACAGCTATTTATGCACGTAAAAACCACCCTGTGCAAGTCCACATGCCCAGTGTCCCACCAATTAGTCTGTACTTCAGACAATAATGATCTTGACTATGAAGATGATGACGACCATTGGTTCTTTTATTCACTGGTAGAAACAAACACATGGTCTTAAATTCTTTACGCATAGAAACATGGCAAGCCTAGGACAGTCTCAGACTTTGTATTCACTTATAATTAACTAAAAATGTGTTGTTATTCAAAGAGGGGATTAGTTTATCTTACAGTCCAGAAACAGAGGACTCTAGGACCATCAAGGAAGAAGTGCACAAGCAAAATTTGGGACCCTATCCAGAGAAGCAGCAACACCAGAGAGGGAGGCAGAGATGGGGACATGGAGAGAGGGAGCAGCTGAGGACTCTAGATTCATGGAAAGAAAGGGGCTGAGTGCTGTCAGCCAGGAGGCAGGGTTGCAGAATGTGCCCTTTGGTTATTTAAATGATCATATATTCCTGAGTGTTTTTGTGTACATCCAAAAAAATAAACAACCAGAGGGAATAGAAGCAAATACTGTTGAATGATGATGCACGGAGGAGATTGTAATCATTGCAACGAAATGATGAGTGTAAAACTGATGTTCTCCCATGTAAACTATTACTCAATTTACAATACAAACTTAAAAAAAAAAAAGTGTTGTTGTTAAGTGCTGTCAAGTCGGTTCTGATGCATAGCATCCCTGGTGAGCTTGACCTGCTGACCTTTCGGTTCAAACCAACCTTGCAGTCCAGTGCATTAATCCTCAGTACCACACTTACTCACTCCTGATATTTAAAGTAATTTAAAATGAAAACGTTCCACCCCCCTTAAAGGATATTTAAACATCAAAGAAAGAATCATTTTAAATAAAACATGAGAATGATAGCAGATATCTAGAATCTGGAATGGCCTGGTTATAGAACTTGAGACTTCGATGGATTTTTTTAACATTCTGGCAGTCCAGGGGAAACCGCCACAGGAGAAGGGCACCTGATGCTCGTTGTTTGATTAGAAGACCTGGGGTGTGGCCAGTACCGACAAGGGCTGCTCCTTATATCCTTTAAGAAGCAAACTTGTTCCAAGTAGGGCCTCCTGGGAGGACTTACAACAAAGAGCTCTGGTACCGTAGTGGTTACAAGTTGGGTTGCTAATCTCAAGGTCAGCAGCTTTAAACTACCATCTGTTATGCAGGAAAAAGATGAGGCTTTCTGCTCCCGTAAAGATTTACAGCCTCAGAAACCCTATGCAGGGTCGCTATGAGTTGGAACCAACTCGACAGCACTTAACTACAACAAAGATCACTGGTGTGGCATTGTGGGTTAATGCACTGGACTGCAAGGTTGGTTTGAATCACAAGGTTGGCGGTTCAAACTCACCAGCTGCTCCCTGGAAATCCTATACAGAGTTGCTGTGGGTTGGAACTGACTCGAAAGTACTGGCTTGGGTAATGTCTTCGACAACAGCTTTGCACAAGGTGTGGCTGTTTCTAAATCCCCTTGGGAAAAGTTGAAGGCATAATAAAAACAAAAGCATGATTTGCCATGACCCTCGCCAACAATCCCCGCAGTACTCATTTGACCTGGGACTGGCATGTAAAAAGGAAATGGGAGGTCAGCATGGCCAGAATGGTCTGTTTCCCAGCGGGGTCATCGCAACAACCCTCTCAGAAGGAGTTAGGCAGCATTCTGTCAAGACTGATTCCGCAGCCCTGATGACCAGAGAGAAAATCAGACATTAAATGTTAGGGCAAAGTTGATGTTTTTAATGAAAACTGAAGTTTCTGATTATACATACAGACAGTCCTGGTGTGCTGCTGTAGGGCACGCACTGAACTGTTCAAACCCACAGCTGTTCCTTGGAAATCTAAACAAGCTCGCTATGAGTCAGAACTGACTCAACGGCACTTAACAACATATAGTCAACATCCATGAATAGTAAAATTCTCAATTTTAAACATAAAAGAAAAACGAAGACTTGCTTTGAAGCCTCCACCCAGTTTCTGCTGACTGGAGGATGAAATATTAGCAACGAAACAGTCTGAAGAGAAAGTATAGCTATTTCCTCTCTGTGACAGCAATTTCTCAATCACTAGGCATTCATGGTTAAGAGAAGTAAAGAAAAAAAGAAAAATTCAGTAGCGCTGAATGGATGGTCATTTTGAAAATGTAATCTCTTTGTATTCTAAATTTGAGAATTGCAAGATAGTATCAACATGACTAGCAGTTTGTGTGTGGTGATTTAGGATAAGCACTTGACTGCTAAACACAAGATTGGCAATTCAAACCCACCAGCCACTCCTGGGAAGCCCTATCCAGGCGGGCTATGAGTCAGAACAGACTCAACAGCACTTATCAACACTACAGATTTTGTAAATAAAGACAACCTTTACTAAAATGCACTGACTGACCATGAACTGAAGGAAAAGTCTGACACGAGCCAAAAAGAACGAGGCAGCACTTGGCTCCAAGGGCATCTTCATTGGGCATTCCATGGGTGGGATTCTTTGGTGCTCTGGCCTGGTCTAGACAACTGTGAACGCAGAGTTCTGGTTGGCCTAGTTCTTACCACAGAGTCCCTGGGTGGTACCAGTGATGAATGCACTAAGATGCTAATCAAAAGATTAAAAGTTTGAGTCCACCCAGAAGCACCTCAAAAGAAAGTTCTGGTAATCTGCTTCTGAAAAATAGGTCCTTGAAAACCCTATGACACACATGGGATCACCATGAATAAAGGCCAACTAATGGCAAGTGTCCTGGTAGTTTCTACCTCAAAGAGTTGTTGCAGGACTTTACTACAAATCAGGTGCTCTGTTGAGTGCTGAGCAGACAAAGGAGAAAGATTGTCAGAGTCACCACGCTCAGGAACCGAGACTCCAGCAGAAAAAAAATGGAGTTCAATCTATAATCCACTTGTGCAAGCAAGGGGAATAAAAGAAGACAGATGAATAAAGGAAGTTAAATCCAGGATGCAACTGCACATCCGATACTGACCTAACTATGAGGTATTGCATGATAATAGCAGCCTGGGTCCATACCGTGCAGACTTAAGAGGAGTTCAAAGCATGTTTTCTATTATCTCATCTTTTCTCATACCTCCCTATGGCATGAGACAGAGGGAAGCATGCTATTACACCCATTTAACAGATGAGAAATACAAGGTGGGGACATGTAGTGACTTATCCGAGTCTCAGAGCTGGCACTAGGGAACGATGGAGAAGGAAAATATAGATGCAAACTGTTCTTCTGAGTGAATTAAGCTGCTTTTTGTTAAGTTTAGAGTCTCTGGTGGCACTGAATGTTAGGTTTTGGGTTGCCAACTGTAAGGTGGGTGGTTCGAACCCACCAGCCACTCTGAGGAAGGAAGATGAGGTTGTCTAGTCCTACAACTATTCACAGCCTCAGAAAACTCTATATGTAGGGTCACTCACTCTAAATCAGACTGACTTGACAGAAATCGTTCTGGTTTTGGTTCAAACTCGAATTGTCATTGTAAAAATCGTAGCCTGTCCTGCAAGCCTTCTACTGCTAACGTGCAATGACTAGATATGTCTGGGAAGCAGGGAGCCTTGGTCTTCCTGTTCAGTATTACCTGTAGTTGAGTTACACATGGAAGAGCCCTGAGGATGGAAGCCATTTGTCACTGAAATATCTTCACTGTTTCCTGGCCATTGCTGTGAAGTAAAGGAGTTGTTTTATTGTTGTAGGTGGGGAACACTGTTCAGTTTGGGTTTTCCAAGAGAGCTGGCTTCTGACTTAGAAACCACCTTAGTGATGATGCTACAGTGACTAAAGAAATTCTTCTTAGACGGAGGTTTCCTTTCTTTCTTTTCTAAGCGTTTATTGTGAACTGAGTGATAGTTTACGTGGGAGAACATACATTTTGCCCTCATCCTATTGTATTTCATTTCATTGCAGTGATTACAATCCCTTCTGTGCATCATCATTCAACAGTATTTGCTTCTATTCCCTCTGTTTTTTTGGGGGGAGGGTGGTTTTGGGATGTACACAAAAACACTCAGGAATATATAATCATTTAAATAACCCAAGGGCACATTCTGCAAGCCTGCCTCCTGGCCACCAGAACACAGCCTTTCTCGTTCCATGAGCCTAGAGTCCTCAGATGCTCCCTCTCCCCATGTCCTCACCTCTACCTCCATCTCTGGTGTTGCTGCTTCTCTGGATAGGATCCCACATTCCACTTGTGCTCCTCTCCCTTGATGGACCTAGGGGGTCCTCTGTTTCTGGACTGTAAGATTAACTACTATGCCCTTTTGTTATAAAACGTCTACCTTTACAATTGTGACCATCTCAATTAGTCATGATCACAATTACTCACTTTTGAATCATAAGAATCTTATCCCCATCCATTTGACCTAGCTTTGATATTTTAAAGATCACAACTCCATTAAAAGAAGATAAAAAATTTTTGATAAAGGAAACAAATGTAAAATGCTACAATTTGACAAATTTGACCTATACTTATGGATGTTGTTGTTGTTAAGTACCGTGGAGTCCGTTCTGACTCATAGTGACCCTGCACAGGGCTTCCCAAGCTGTGAATCTTTACGGGAGTAGAACACCTCATCTTTCTTCTGCAGAACTGCTGGTAGTTTCAAACTGCTGACCTTGAAGTTAGCAGCCCGACTTGTAACTACTACACTACTTATGGAGGTAGTACCTCAAAATACCAACCGAGAGGGAAGAAGTCTTCATCCTACCCCCTCTATGTGCAGGGGTGATAGGGATGGGCAACTTAGACATTGGCTACCTAAAATGGGGGGCTATAAGGGCACAAAGTGACTGGCTTATAAGTTTTCAAGAAGAAGTTCGGTTTCAGAGTGTGTGAGAGAAGGTAAAATCCCCACTGAATGGTTTTCATCTTGTCTAGACAGGGCTGGTGAAAGGAGACAGGGATAAGATTCATATGATTCAATGCAATTGTCACAACTGTAAAAGTAGAAGTTTTGCAACATAAAGGGGGGAGTAGTTAATCTTACAGACCAATAAGAGGACCCTAGGGCCATCAAAGGAGCAGAGCATGAGCAGAATGTGGGACCCTAATCAGAGAAGCAGCAACACCAGAGATAGAGGCAGAGATGAGGACATGGAGAGAGGGAGCAACTGAGTACTCTAGACTCATGGAAAGAAAAAGCCTGTGAACTGGAGGCCAGGAGGCAGCCTTATGGAATGTGCCCTTGGTTGTTTGGATGATTGTATAGTCCTGAGTGTTTTGTTCTTTAAAAAAAAAAAAAAAAAGATTGTATAGTTCTTTTTATAAAAAAAAAAGAATGATAATAATCAGTTTGAAAAGAGTTCCTATTAGAACAGGATGAATTCTGCCAAAATTCTTATCATATTTACTGTGAAGAATGGTGAAATCATTGACAATTTATAAAAAGTTTATGGGGACAATGCTCCAAAGATATCAGCACTTTACAAGTCGATAACTCATTTTAAGAAGGAAAAAGACAATGTAGAAGATAAAGCCCACAGCAGCAGACCATGACATTAGTTTGTGAGGAAAAACATTAATCCTACCCCTGCCCTATCTGAAAATGATTTACAATTAATAGCAGAAACAATAGCCAACACCGCAGGCATGTCAACTGGTTCAGCTCACACAATTCCGACTGAAACAGCAAAGTGGAGCAAACTTTCTACTTTACGGGTGCCAAAGCCGTCATCCCCAGAACAGCTTTAGACTGGAGCAGAGCTTTCTATGGAAATTTTAAGCAAATGGAACCAAGATCCTGATGCTTTTCTTGGAGGAATTCTAGCAGGAATGGAAACTAGACTCTGTTAGCTCTCCCCTGAAGAAAAAACACAAACAAAGCAATGGCTACCAAGGGGTGGAAGTGGTTTAGGCAAAGCAACAGTGGACTGGCCAAGAGCATAGGTCATGGTAATTTGGCTTTGGATGCTCCAGGGCATCTTGTTTGTTGATTTTCAGGAGGGTCAAAGAAGTATGACATGTCCTTAATATGAGAGTGTTTTTGGAAAGTGGCTCAAAGCTTTAGCAGAAAAACACCCAAGGAAGTCTATGCCAGAGATTCCTCCTTCCTGCTCATTTCTCACATCAAACCAGGGCAAGTTTTGATGAAAGGTCACTAGGCAGCCATCCTACAGTCCTGATTTGGTTCCTTCTGACATCTTTTTGTTTCCCAATCTTAAAATGAGTGCAGCACATCCAAAAACACAGGGAATAGAAGCAAATACTGTTGAATGATGAAGCATGCAGGGGACTGTAATCATTGCAATGAAACGAACTAATGTTCCCCCATGTAAACTATCACTCAATTCACAATGAAAACTTTAAATAAATAAATGAGTACAGCATTAGCATCTGAGGAAGGCTCCTGACAACCTGTGGTATAAAGATGACACAACTTTGTTCGTTGAAAGTCAAGAGGAATTGAAGCACTTGCTCATGAAGATCAAAGACTGCAGTCTTCAGTGTGGACTATTACTCAGTGTAAAGAAAACAAAAATCCTCACAACTGTACTAATAAAAAAATCACAATCAATGAAGAAAGAATTGAAGTCGTCAAGGATTTCATTTTACTTGGATCCACAACCAATGGTCATGGAAGCAGCATTCAAGAAATCAAATGACATATCGCATTGGGCAAATCTGCTGCACAAGACCTGTTTAACGTATTAAAGACTGAAGATGTCACTTTGAGGATTAAGGTGTACCTGACTCCAGCCATGGCATTTTTAATCACTTCATATGTTTGTGAAAGCTGGACAGTGAGTAAGTCAGTCGGGAAATTTGATGCATTTGAATTGTGGTGTTGGTGAAGACTATTGAAAGGACCATGGACTGCCAGAAGAACAAACACATTTGTCTTGGAAGAAGTACAGTCAGAATGTTCTTTAGAAGGGACAATGGTAAGGCTTCATCTCATGTGCTTTGGACACTTTATCAGGAGGGACCAGTCCCTAAGGACAGACATCATGCTTAGCAAAGTAGAGGATCATCAAAAAAGAGACTGGTTGACACAGTGGCTAAAACAGTGGGCTCAAACACAACAATTGTGACGATGGTGCAATTCCAGGCAGTGTTTCATTCTGTTGTGCATGGGGTTGCTATGAGTCAGAACTGACTCAATGACACCCCAAAAACAACAATCTTATTTAAAACTCTTTAAAGGGTACCCTTTTTATTCTGTTGATAATGCAAATAAGGTTATATTGTTGTTCTTGTTAAGTGCTGTTGAATCTGTTCAGACTCATAGCTATTCTCTATAGGGTTTCCAAGGAGCAGCTGGTGGGTTAGAACTGAGGGCCTTTTGGTTAGCAGTCCAGTGCTTATCCTTCAGCTCCACACTGGGATTCTGACTGAATTGTTGTTGTTGTTAGGTGCTATCGAGTCGGTACTGACTCATAGTGACCTTATGCACAGCAGAACGAAACACTGCCCAGTCCTGGGCCAACTTCACTATTGTTGCCACATTCGAGCCCATTGATGCTGCCACTTGGCCAATCCAACTTGCTGGGGGTCTTCCTCTTTTTCTCTGACTCTCCACTACCAAACATGATATCCTTCTCCAGTGACTGGTCTCTCCTGAAAATATGTCCGAAGCATGAGAGACAAAGTTTGGCCATCTGGGCCTCCAAGGAGCACTCTGGCTGCACTTCTTCCAACACAGATCTGTTGGTTCTATGGGCAGCCCATGGCACTTTCAATATTCTCCTCCAACATCATAATTCAATAGCATCAATTCTTCTATCGTCTTCCTTATTCACTGCCCAGCTTTCACATGCATATGAGGTTACCGAAAATACCATGGCTTGGGTCAGGCGCACCTTAGTCCTCAAGCTGATATCTTTGCTCTTCAACACTTTAAAAAGGTCTTGTGCAGCAGATTTGCCTAATGCAATACGTCATTTGATTTCTTAGCTGCTGCTTCCGTGAGTGTTGATAGTTGATCCAAGAAGAATGAAGTCCTTCACAACTTCAATCTTTTCTCCATTGATAAGAATGTTGTTTATTGGTCCAGTGGTAAGGACTTTTGTTTTCTTTACGTTGAGATGCAATCTATACTGAAGGCTGTGGTCTTTGATCTTCATCAGTAAATATTTTAAGTCCTCTTCACTTTCAGCAAGCAAGGTTGCATCATCTGCATATTGCAGATTGTTAATGAGTCTTCCTCCAATCCTGATGCCACGTTTTTCTTCATAGAACCCAGCTTCTCAGATTATTTGGTCAGCATACAGGTTGAATCAGTATGGAATACAACCCTGTCGTATACCTTTCTTTATTTTAAACCATCCAGTGTTCCCATATTCTGTTCGAACAACTGCCTCTGGGTCCATGTACAGATTCCTCGTGACAGCAGAATTAAGTGTTCCGGAATACTCATTAGCATGGTTAAACTTTCAGTACTCTTGTTTTTTAGAGGCACTGGACTGCTAACCAAAGATCAGTGGTTCAAATCCATCAGCTGCTCCTCAGAAACCCTATACAGGTTTGGAACTGACACAATGGCACTTAACAACAAAAAAATGACTGGTATCATTACTTACAAATGTGTCTTGAATTTGATGGAATTTATGCTAAGGAATCAAGTTTATATTTTTTATTTATATCTTTAATTCCATTTTCCCACACACTTTATGAAGTCTCCTCATAGTAGCAAAAGGGAATGAAAGAAGCAGAGAGGAGAGAGGGGAAACTAGATGGGACGATGGAATATCATCATTACTGACTGTGTTGTTGTTGTTGTTGTTGTTGCTAAGTGCCATCCAGCCTGTTCCGACTCATAGCAATCTTTGTATAGGGTTTCCAAGGAGAAGTTGGTGGGTCTGAACTGCTGACCTTCTGGTTCACAGTCCAGTGCTTGTGTTACACATTAATATGATGGAAATCACCTCATCTAGTAAGCTGACCTAGTCACTGTTTATTACAGTATTCTCAAAGTCCTTTTGTAACCTTTAATTACTCCTCCTCAACCCACAAACCATTTAACAGAGAAAAGAGGAAGCTAAAAAAAAAAAAAAAAAGCCAGGATAAGAAATCCAATGAAGGAGATAGGAAATAAGGTAGAAACAATGATGAAAAGACAGGAAACTGCTGGCTTTTCTGACTTCACAACTTGAACTGCAGCAGGGATGTTGTTTGTAGGGATTTGCTTCTGGCTCTCTTGCTGGGGCCTGGGGCAAAATGTGACATTCAACCAGTGTTTGCTGGATGTATCAGTGGCTTGAACCTCCATCATAAATGGATGAAAGCTCAGTGTAGCCACTTGTCTGGCTCTGAGAACCCTTCTGGAATTCTCCTGGCTCACTGAGAGGGACAGACCATTCCCTTTCTTTTGGGTCTTTGCATGGGATCACCGTAAGTCTGAGTTAGCATCACCTCTACAGCAACTAATTTGACTGGTTTATCTCGGAAAAGCACAATTATATAGTCCTTGCCCCTACACCTAGAATGAACATGGAAACCTACAGAGGGTTGCTATGAGTCAGAACTGACTTGAAAGCACTTAGTAATAACAATAATCCGATTTAGCATCACACACTCTTCTGACCAGAAAGAAAAATAGTTCTAAGAAGTTCATTCATCTTTGAAGTTACTCATATAGAACTGCGGGCATGCATTGAACACATATCGTCTAAATGGGTTTCTAGGGCAAAGGGAGCACCGTGGCTCCAAATGATAAATGCTGGACTGTGAACCAGAAAGTCATGCGGTTCAAGCCCACCAGCCACTCTGTGAGAGAAAGATGAGGTTTTCTGCGCCCGTGAAGATTTAGAACCTTGGAAACCCTATACAGGGTCACTATGAGTTGGAACTGACTTGCCGGCACTTAACAACAAGGATAGCAGCCCTGGTAACATAGTGCATTATGCTGTGAGCTGTTCCATGGGAGAAAGATGAGACTTTCTGTTCCAGTAAAAATTGACAGCCTCGGAAACCCCATACAGGGTGGCTGGCATGTGGCTGTGATGCTGGAAACTCTGTCACCAATACTTTAAATCCCAGCAGGGTCCCTCATGGTGGACAGGCGTCAGCAGGGTTACCAGACTTAGATTATAAATTAGGAGAGGCAGATCATTTCTTTTTGGCTAACTGGTGGCGTAGTGGTTACAAGTCGGGCTGCTAACCTCATGGTCAGCAGTGAAACTATTAGCAGTTCTATAGAAGAAAGATGAGGTTTTCTGCTCCTGTAAAGATTTACAGACTCCAATACTCTTTGCAGGGTTGCTGTGAGTCAGAAGTGACTCCAAGGCACACCACCACCACCACCACCACCACCACCAGTCACTGAAAACCTTATGAATAGCAGTGGAACATTGTCTGCTATAATGCCAGAAGACGAGTTCCTCGGGGTGAAAAGCGTTCAGAATACAACAGGGAAAGAACTGCCTCGTCAAAGTCAAGTTGACCTTTGTGACATGAATGGAAGCACTATGGACTTCTAGAAGAATAAACAAATCTATCTTGAAAGAAATACAATCAGATTTCACCTTAAAATCAAGGATAGTGAGACTCCATCTCTCATTCTTTGGACATGTTAACAAAGAGGGGTCAGTTCCTGAAGAAAGACATTGTGCTTGGTAAAGTGGATGGTCAACGAAAAAGAGGAAGACCCCCAACAAGATGGATTGACAGCAACAGTGTTCTCAAATAGAGCATGTGTGAGGATGGCACAGAGCCCGGCAAGGTTTCGTTCTGAGGGGGCTCCAACTCGACAGTACCTGACACCACCACCAGGGGAAGGGAGACACATCATGCAAACAAAAAAGTCCCACGTGGTAACATTGCAGGTATTTTTATTCCTGAGAGAGGAAATCACAATGCGTGAAGGTAAAAACCCCTTCACTACACTTCAAATCACACTAGGTTCCCTTCCTTCCCTACTCTGAAATACTTTGACAACATTTCTCAACTTAAAAAAATATCTCCTAAAGGAGCTCTGGTAGCGTAGTGGTTACGAATCGGGCTGTGAACCTTAAGGTCAGCGGTTCGAAACTACCAGTCGCTCCGCGGGAGAAAGATGAGGCTTTCTACTCCCGTAAAGATTTACAACACCCTCGGAAACCCTGTACAGGGTCGCTATGGGTCGGACCCGACTCGATGGCACTTAACAACAACAACAAAGGCATTTTACTTTCACGATGTTTAGACTCATGTGCTGGAATTAAAGGTAAAACAAAAGGAGCAGGAGACTCCAGGAGACATCTACTTCAGAGTCTTCATTTGTGACAAATAGGATTTTTAAAAAACCTTTTTTTATCATGAATTGATCAAAAGTTTGCAGAGCAGATCCTAAGTTTTCCATTCAACTAAACATACACTTCATTTCAGCTCAATGATTTCAGTCCCCTTCCTGGGTTTCTTGTTTCCTCTCCTCCTTTCTTAATCTTTGGGAACTCTATCCTTGGGTAAATGCTGCCCTTTGGATCACAAATGGTTGACCAGTCTATTGTACCTCACTAGTGTTGTTTTCCCCCTATATGTTGTTATTGTTAAGTGCTATCAAGTCGGGTCCAACCCATAGCGACCCTGTATAGGGTTTCCAAGGAGCGGCTGGTGAGTTTGAACAGCCAACCTTGCAGTTCAAACGGCTTTGCAGTCTGGTGCATTAACCCACAGTGCCACACCAGGGCTCCAGCATTCCCCTATATACCTATCTATTTATTACCTGGCTGAAAACTGAACCAATGAGTTGAGTTCCGTTCCAGACCCAAGGGCTATAGTCTCAGGGTGCCACCATCTTACCATTAAGCCTGGTCTTTTTTTTATGATTCTGAGTTTTGTTCTACATCTTCTCCCACTCTATCCAGGACCTTCTTAGGTGAGCCCTTTAAGAGCACTTGGTAGAGGTAGCCAGACACCATGCAGTTCTTCTGGTCTCAGGATTGTGGAGACTGTGTTCACGTGACCCGTTAGTCCATTGGACTCATTGATTCCAAGTGTCTTCAGTTTTCATCACTCTTCTTTCTTCCGAACAGGGAGAGCCCATTAGTTGCACCTTAGATGAACAATCAGGCTTGGATCTAGTATCAACACTCATAGAAGCAGCAGTCAAGAAATCAAATGATGTATTGCAATGGGCAAATTTCCTGCACAAGACCTCCTTAAAGTATTCAAAAGCAAAGAGTCAATTTGAGGATTGAGGTGCACCTGGGCCAAGCCCTGGTATGTTCACTAGTCTCAAACGCGTGTGAAGGTTGGACAATGAGCAAGGAAGATCATAGAAGAATCGATGCATTGGTGTTAGAGAAGAATATTAAAAGTACCATGGACTACCAGAAGAACAAACAAATCTGTGTTGGGAGAAGTACAACCAGAGTATTCCTTAGAAGCCAGGATGGACAGACTTTGTTTCTCATACTTCTGACACGTTATCAGGAAAGACATGCTTCTGGAGAAGGATCATCAGGCTTGGTGAAGTGGATGGTCAGTGAGAAAGAGGAAGAACTCCAACAAGATAGATTGACACCGTGACCTTGTCAACGGACTTAAGTGTAATAACAATTGTAAAGATGTAACAGGACCAGGCAGTGTTTCATTCTGTTGTGCATGAGTTGCTATGAATTGGGACCAACCCTACAGCATCCTAACAACAATGAACCAAAATGTTGGTGTCTCAATTCTATTCAGAGTCATTTTGGAAGACATACTTAGAGAAATGCTTCTGAATAATTAGCCATTGAAAATCCTATGGTACACAATTCTATTCTGACCTGGTCATCAGGATTCAAAGGCAACTCCAAGACAACTGGTTTGTTTTAAAACAAATAAGAAGTTCAGAAGCAAATGGTAAAATGCCCATGGGTTTGACACACAGGGCCTACTCCAAGAGCGTATTCACTGTCATGTTGCAAATCTGAGAGAAGCCTAGAATTGTTCTGTGATGGGCCATGGAGGAGGGTCTGCTCTGGAGCCTAGAAACATCCACAATCTTGCAAAGGGTGGAGGGAGATAGTCACTTGCTCAAGGATGAGCCGAGCATGGATTGGTAATGTCTGGTCAGAAGCAAAGGCTCTAAGGGTGAGTTCTGTGTGATCTGTGAAAGCCACCTAGGTAATGCTGTCCTATGTCTGGAGAAGAGGTCCAATGACAGAGAAGATGGCAAGGCATTCTGGAAGCCAGCCACAGTGAGGAGCATACTAGGTGATGACTCGAGAGGTCTCGTGAGACATTTCTAAAAGCCCGGGTTCTCTGACAGCAGCAATCCCTTTGATGGTCATCACTGTGAGAAGGTTGAGGTCCTTTGGTTGATTGATGAAGGCTCCCACATCTTGTGTTCTAGGCAGATGTTGTTCCAGACACCTCCTATAGTCCCCTAGGACCAGACTCAGTTGGGCATCCCTTCCACAAGGTAGGAGAAATCAGAGTGGTGGGCGCATCATCAACATAGAAGCAACAGAGCACGTATGTTTCTCCAAATTCCATGAGGAGGGAGAGGAGCCACCTTGAAGAGGCCCTTCCTGGCAGCCACTCGTTTGCTGTATTGATTTCCACACCAGCCTGGAGCATCTAATTTCCTACTGTAACAGGAAGTACAGGTCCGTTCATCATAAAGAGCCATCTGGGGGGTTTGTTGCAAGTTTTTATAAGCAACTTTATAAAACTTCCAGAGACAAAAATAAAACATAATGAAGCTAAACTCAGCAAAAAGATGTATAAACTCCACCCTGATTTCACCTGTTCACCCTGATTTCTTCAGTCCCGTGCTCACTTACTCTGCAGCTGGTAGCTTCCGGTGTTTCTTCTCCCTTTTTAATTAATCCTGAGTCTGCTTCTTCATCAGAGCACGTGCTTCTCCAGATAGAAGTCATTAGGAGTTCCACTTCCTGCTATGAGGTGTTTTCTTTAGTTTCCAGCAGAATATTGGCTGAATGTCATACCTAAATGGCCCCTTATCCATTGACTTATTTTGGAATTGAAGGATTAAGCAAAGATGTGTCTGTGAGCACTTCATCTTCCCCCTTTTCTGATTAATAAAGTGCAATCTTCTCACTTCTTTGATCTCCCTCTGCTTGACCTGCAAAAGGCAATTATTTAAAACTGCAACTCCTCTCTGCAAGGAAGACTCTCATGGAAGTTTAGTTTGACTGGTTCATCAAGATCTGTATGTTTCTTAGTTCTTTTGGGGTAACTGCCTTACAATTCTCTGTAATCTGGTCATTTTCTTCATAAATCTGGTGGAATTTATACATCTTTTTGCTGAGCTTAGCTTCATTAAATTTTATTTTTGTCTCTGGAAGTTTTATAAAATTGCTTATAAAAACTTGCAACACTTCCATAGAGGTTTTTCCTGTTGTTGTCACACCCAAACTCATTCATTTATTTATTTGGGCATTTTATTGTGGTGCAGGTGAAAGTTTGCAGAGCAACTGAGTTTTCCATTCAGCAGTTTATTACACAGTGTGTTTTGTGATGTTAGTTGCAATTCCATGAATGTACCAGTGCTCTTCCCACTTCCTTCCTAGGCTCCCATTCCCATCTGCCCTTCTTTTTTGCCCTTTCCAGTTGACTGAACTTTACTTTTAGGTAAATGCTGCCTTCTGGGCTCTTAAGTTTTATTGTTTGGTGGAGTACATTCCTCATGGGTGGTTATTGTTCACTTTCTATGCCTGTGTATTCTTTGGCTGAAAGGTGATTCTCCTCAGTAGATTTAGTCCCAGATTTAAAAGGTATCTGAGGACCACAATCTTGGGTGTTCATAAACCAGTACATGCGACAGTCTTTTTTATGTTAGCTTTCTAATAGCTTGTTTTACACTGTATTCATCCATAGTCGTCAAAGAAGGAAATCAGAATCTAGTTGACATTCTTCAAGTCTTCTGACCAAATCTCAAAGGCCACTCATTTCTCCAGACAGACCCCTGTTTTGCATCCTGAGGTCTTCAGAAGAAGCACTTGCTTGGATCTCTGTTTTCTCACAGTATCTGAAGAAGTTTTTACTTAATATTTGTAAACATCTATACCGTCTATTGATCCATCATTTGTATCTTCTATTCTTTTAACAAGGAGCTCTGGTAGCGTAGTGGTTACAAATCGGGCTGCAAATCTTAAGGTCAGCAGTTCGAAACCACCAGCTGTTCTGTGGGAGAAAGATGAAGCTTTCTGTTCCCATAAAGATTTACAGCCTCGGAAACCCTGTATAGGGTCACTATGAGTCGGAACCGACTCCACAACACATTACCACCACCACCAGTCTTTTAACAGGAGTAGCTTCCAGAGTAAACTCATAAAAACCCCTGATCCTCTGTGAGGCAGGAAGAATGCCACCTCCTAGAGGACTTAAGTGAACACTCGTGTCACAAGAAGCACTTTAAACATTTGTCCCTGAAGCAGTAGAACTTCCACAGCTGGAGGACTTTTTCACTGGTCTCTGGCTACTTTCAGAGGCACCAGCATTTCTTGGCTCACATAATAATTAGCAAGACTCTTCTAGCACATTTAACTTTTCTTCCAGAACATCCATTCTAAGATCTGTTTTTCCATTCTCTGGTTTTTCCTCTTTTCCTTTTTAGCTGCTGGGAAATGATTCTCAATTCCCTGCTGTCTTCAGTCTTAGGCATCTTTTGGATGTCTTTCACGGATTCTCCTGAAAATACAGGAGTGGCCAGGAGGACGTTTTCCTTCATATAAGTGGCTTGTTTCTAATTGTAAGCCTTTGCCTTGTGTGGCACTGTAGGATAAGCACTCAACCACAAGGTTGGTTTGAACTACAAGGTCGGCGATTCAAACCCACCACTTGCTCTTTGGAAACCCTATTGTTGTTGTTGTTGTTAAGTACCGTGGAGTTGGTTCTGACTCATAGTGAGCCTGTACAGGGTTTCCGAGACTTCCCGGGAGCAGAAAGCCTCATCTTTCCCCTGAAGAACAGCTGGTAGTTTCGAACTGCTGACCTTGGCTTAGCAACCCAATTCATAATTACTATGCTACCAGAGCTCCTACAGGGTTGCTATGAGTCAGAACTAACTCTATGGTACTTAGGAACAACTAGCCTTTACCCTAGCAAAGTGATATCTTGGATTCCCTACCGAGGCTGTTTTTCAACTCTGAGAAGCATTTGTTACCCCTCTGACTGCCTAGACCTCACAGCTGGTTCAAGACTGCCAGGCAGCAGCCACCCAGTAACAGGGGATAGGAACCAGGGCAGGGGAAGGAGGAAGATTACAGAGACTCCTGTGGGAAGTATGTGGCTGGGGCCAGTTAACAGTGAGTAAGGAAAGTGGATATAGGCAGGGAGTCAAAAACAGAGTGTGATGACGAGACTTACATGACAAAGGAAGTTTGGATTCATCTCTGTCTTGTCTCTCCACTTGGCCTACCCCCTCTTCTCCACAGTGTCACAGGAAGAGCCTCCCACTGGACACCAGGTGACGCATCATTCAGGTCTCCTCAAAATGCCTTACACCTTGCTTCCGAGGAATCCCAAGGACTATTCATGCCTTTGATTCAACTATCCTCAGGTGCCCACCTACTCCATCTAATTTCACATTTTGTAAAAAAAAAGTCCTCACCTGGAAAAGTCTGAACCCTTGACTTTATGATGTTAGCAGATCTGCTATACCAATCCTTTTGCTGTAATTTTTTAACAAAAAAAAATTTTTTTTCTTGTTTCTTACAAAAACGATTTATCGGTTGCCTTTAAAATGAAAGGATAATGTAACTGGATATAAAAATCTTGGTGCACACTTTTCTTGTAAATGTCATAGGAGTTGTTCCTCTGTCCTTGGCATTGAATACGGTTGTGAGAAAGTCTGGGACAACTGTGATTTTCCCTCCTTTGGAATGACTTGATCTTTCTCATGGGTAATCAAAGGATTCTTCTTTTATCAACAAAGTCTGGGAAGTTGATGATGATTGTTTCATCTTCTTCCCTAGGTTCATGAAAGATGGTATCTGCAATTCTGTCTCTCCTCCTCCTAGCTACCTCTGAGTGACTTCTGAGAGGAGGAACGCCCACTTTGTTCCAATGTCTCCAAATCTTGTCACTTCTTTTTATCAACACCTCTGATTTGTCTTTCAAGAAAGAAGACAAGAACTAGTAATTCAACATTGATTCATAAGGAATGATCCCCCTCTTTCCTTACACCCTGCTCTTGCAGGTAGCCTTAATGAGGAAACTTAGTCACATGTTCCCAACATGGAAAATTAGGGGGAAATGCAGGGAAAGGGTTGGTTAGCTGACAACTATCAATAATCAAGGAGCTCTGGTAGTGTAGTGGTTACAAATCGGGCTGCTAACCTCAAGGTCGGCCGTTTGAAACTACCAGCTGTTCTGCAGAAGAAAGATGAGGCTATCTGCTACTGTAAAGATCTGCAGCCTCGGAAACCCTGTGCAGGCTCACTATGAGTCAGAACTGACTCCACAGTACTTAACAACAAGAAGATCAATAGTCAAGGAGGTAGTGATAGTTCAGTAGTTAAGTTCTCACCTTCCATGAAAAGGCAAGTGGGCAAAGTACAGCTTTCTTGCTAACAGCAGGGTCAAAATCAGCATGGATTCCATTCCCATCTGTAAGTGGGCCCTGGCTTCATATTCCCATGTCTCCATACTTCATCACAAGGAGCTCTGGTAGCATAGTGGTTATGAGTCAGATTGCTAACCTCAAGGTCAGCAGTTCAAGATGACCAACTGTTCCATGGGAGAAAGATGAATCTTTCCGCTCTCGTTAAGACTTACAGCCTCAGAAACCGTAAGCAGGGCCACTATGAGTTGGAACCAACTCCACGGCACATAACCACCACCACCACCGGCAGACCTCATCACCAGCTACTTCCATGGCATTTCCTTTCTCTGACCTTAATCAGGATTCTGCCCCTGTGACTGCATGTCCAACCCTCCTCTGAATTAGCACTCCAGGCTAAGGCACAGTCTCATTTCCCCTTGTGGCTTCATTAATTCTCTAGAATGACTCACAAAATTTATGGAGACTATTGCCTATACTTAAAGTTAACAATTTCTTATAATCACGAAGGATACAAATGAAAAGACACATCAAGGAATGAGATCCCTTCACAAGACTTCCTTTATAATCAGGGGCATGCCATGTTCTCCCACCAATCCAGAAAGCCGCCAAAGAGAACTTGTCAAGGTCCAGGATCACATAGTCACTGGGGCTCATTGCATATGCATGAGTTGGTTAACATGATCTCCTCCCAAGGTCTATTGCAATCCTACTTCATATATACTTAAGAGTTGCCTGGCAGTTTAAAAAATGCAAAAGGCACATTGGTGAGTTCCAAGAGTTGTTTTTAGAAACCGGAGACAAAGATCTAACCAAAATATTTGTCCTACATATAGAGTTGGTTCCTGGTCAGTGACCCCCAAGCCTAGCCAGCCACCAGCTGTTTATCAGTAGAAATTTACATGTGAGTGGAAATTTACAAGTTGTTAAAATGACAAACCACTAAGGTGGATTAGGAAGAGAGATCAACTTCCAAAAATCAGCCAGTGAAAACCTTAAGATTCACAGTGGTTCCTTTCAACCAACGATGGGAGTGGT
Source organism: Chrysochloris asiatica (assembly GCF_000296735.1). NCBI lineage: Eukaryota > Metazoa > Chordata > Mammalia > Afrosoricida > Chrysochloridae > Chrysochloris > Chrysochloris asiatica. The sequence goes on from NW_006408662.1 coordinate 2,514,487, forward strand.
GAAGGACCAGGCAGTATTTTGTTCCATCGTGCATGAGTTGGGGTCACCATGAGTTGGGGCAGACTCAATGGCAGACAACAACCACTGTATCTGGAAACTGAACGAGAATTCCAGATGATGGTACATCACCTAGATTTTTTGAGAGTTCATAATCCTTCTGTCATAGAAGAGTTGGGCAGGGTAGGATATAGCTTGAGCCAGGCCAGGAAAGTAATGAAGAAAGAAAGAGAAAGGTGTTTTGTTTTGTCTTTTAAATGGTTACCTGCAGAAAAACAGTGTGTCTGCTTCAGGTAGAAAACAGCTTTTTATTTCCAATTGCCTTGTACTTACTGTGTTGTTTTGGTTTTTGTTTTTAATTCTACAAGTACTGTTGTTTGCCTTTTCCAGTGTGGGAGATATAAAGAGTAGAAGAACATGGTCCCTGCCATCAAGGAGATCACAAAAAGTGGAAAACACAGGCATCTGTGGCAGTTAAGGGATCTAATACAAAGATCTCACCACAAAGGGTGGGGTCAAGAATACCTTGTGTAATATGCATAGAAACTGTGAAAACTTTTATTTACATTTGCCTCATATAAAAATGTAGCAATTGTGCTTTAGATATTTATTGTTCAAAGTGGCACTGGTGATTTTATGGATGTTTTATCTTGAAATCCCGTGCAATGAATTGCCCCCAAGATGCCCTGCAAAGGGGGCTACATACGGAAGGACCTGGCAATGGATTCACAGAGCATGTTGTCTAAATTTAGCTCACACAACGGGGCAAGTAGCTTAAAAGTTTACAGCAAAGAAATTGCAAAGTGAAGATGATACAAATAATATGAACACATAAAACTATAAAAATGGCAAAGCTACACTTCTGTCCCTTACACAAGCTCTTTGTCAACCACTTAAGAAGTGGCAATAAAACAATGATGAACTCAAGTCTGACAAGATGTTGGCCAAGATAAAATGAAAACCTATTTGCAATAGTAATCACATTTGACATCATTAAGAATGCACCTCATGTTGAATATATTGTGAGGCTTGAGATGTGTGCTTACAAGCATATATATAAAGTTTTTGCATATATATGCATCTATTAGGAATATATGCTGATTTTCTTTTTCTGGAAGAGGCATGCATTGAAAATGGAGACCGCAGCTCTAGGGAAGTAAACACACAGCCTCTTCTAGCCAGATGAAGAAAACTTGGAATGCATAGGTAGTTCATCCTTTCTGATTGTCAGGGAAGTTATCCTAGGTATTTCAAGGGCATCTTAAGAACGTGTGTGCTGTCTCCAGATGAAGGATAGGTAAAGGTGGTTTCAGATGTCTGGAACAGCATTCCCGGGACTGGGAGGCCTCAGAGAGGCAGGCTGAGTCTCTTGGAGCATACTCTATTGAAAAAGAAGGTTAGCAGATAACATTGGATAGTGAAACTAGATTGGAAGGGCCTGAATTCTATGCTGAGAGTTTGGGCCACACACTCTAGGTGTTAGAGATTCTATGCTGAGTTCCTTGACAGAAACTCCAGAGTCCAAATCATAGTTTAGACATCTCTGCATCACTTTCAAAGGTGAGGTGGCCAGTGGAGGGGACAATAAATGATACTAATATTGGTTTCAAGTTTCTGTCTGGTGTGGTGCCATAGGATAAACATGTGTTCCATGGAACTCCACACACTTCTGTCTGTCCTGGTTTGGTGCCATAGGGTAAACACTGGACCTCAAAGCCCATTTGAACTGCAAGGTCAATGGTTCAAACTCACCAGACACTTCTTAGAAATCCTACACAGGATCACTATGAGTCGGAACCCACTCAAAGACACACACCACCACCAACAACCATCTATCTAATCTATTTATTTATCATTGGAAACCTGAGAAAGCTGAAGCACCATATTAGCACTGATGGTGGTGGTGGTGTGCTGTGGAGTGGGTTCCTACTCATAGCGACCCTGCACAGAGTTTCTGAGGCTGTCAATCTTTACAGGAGCAGGAAGCCTCATCTTTCTTCTGCTGAACTGCTGGTAGTTACGAACTGCTGACTTTGAGGTTAGTAACCAGACTCGTAACCATGCCTCTCAATATTTAGGAGTCTTGATGTGGCGCTGTGGGATAAAGCACTGGACCACAGGGGGGGTTTGATCCAACAAGGTCGGCGGTTCAAATTCACCAGTCACTCCTTGGAAACCCTACACAGGATCACTAGGAGTCAAAACTGCAGTTAACAACATTTAGAAGATATTGAGGAGCTAAACCTTTTGATAAATTTCCATTTCTAGTTTTCAAAGGTCTGTGAGTTTGCCCAGAGGTTCTCTTAATGCATTGCTTTCTTAAAAATGTACCACAAATATTTGGTGGCCACTCAAAAGTAAGCTGGGTCTATCAAGTTAAAAGAGCTTCGGTTTAGAAGAAGGTACACTGAATGCATCTAGACCTGAGACAAAGGTGTGTGCATCCATCTGTCGGAACACACGTGCTTTCGTTTTATTTCGATGGCAGGCAAAGGGTCCAGGACTGATAAGCAGAGAAATTTGGAGTGGGTGTGATCTTGACAGCAGCGGCTGCAGGCAGAACATTTGACAACGCCCTATAATCCCATCGTAGCCTAGCAATTTGCTGCTGGAATTTAAGATGCCTTCATTCATTTTACAAGGGATTTATCTATTTCTCACCCACCGCAACTTGCCAGAGGCATATATATATACATCTTCGTATTTATGCTTCCATTTAAGAATACGTTTCTGTTTTCTGTAGAATCTTCCTCAGGACTATGAAATGCCGTTTTCCTTGGATTCACAAAGAATTCTCAGTCTCCGCGGTTGCCCTCCCCCACCCCGTGTAAGGCCCTTACAAATAATTCATAGTGTGGGGGAGGGCTCCACTCGCTAGACCTGTTTGTATTCGACAGAAGAGAAATCTCTGAGAAAACGCAGCACTCTCTCCGCTACCAGGCCATTTAAACCCAAATTCAAATGGTCGGCTCTGGGATTACACCCTAACTTCCTGAGAAACAAAGGAAGAGATTTGTTCCCGAACCCGGCCGCAATCACCGACTCGAATTCTCTGCTAATTCCATCCCTTTGTCACGTGGGCGCTCGCTCCACACCAGTCCCAGGCAGAATAAGGCCGGCAGACCTTTGGAGTACGAAGCCTGGACAAATCATCCCCATCAAGAGGGCTGGTCTGGGAGGAAAGGGGGCGGGAGCGGAGTGCAGAAAGTCCGCCTTTTCGTGGGTTCCCGAACCCCCCGCCCCACCCTCTGGACATTTGCGTATTTTTTTACATAAAGATTGAGGTTGATAGCTTTCCAATATTTTAAACTGGAGCGCAAGGAGAAGAGTAAAAGCAGAAATGATGGGTGTGCAGAAGCTTTCTTTCAGTTCCTCTGCTCTCATTGGCTAAATGCGTTGCCTTGGCAACGGCGTACAGCTCCGCTGCTGAGCGCTTGTCAGGCAGCCGGCTGCAGGCTGAATTTTAAGCCAAGAATACACACTGTGGGAGAAAATCTGAAAGAAATTTTGCAAGGGCGATTTAAGCGTGAATACATACTTTGCGTTAAAAATTTAAATATAAGTAAGTGGGTGGCAGGGCAAGCAATATATAAACAACAAGAGGAAGGTTAGCAGAGGAAAGATGAAGGTAGCACGAGATACAGGGAGGGATGCAATAGTTAAAGCGAATAGAGACAAATATTGTACGTGGAGGGGATTGCAAACATTGTAATGAAGTAAAGTATATGATTTGCTGAAGGTACTGATGATATGCGCTGCAAACCGTCACTCAATTCTCAATAAAAAGTTGGAAAAAAGAATTGCCACCAAACCATCTACATAAATCCACCTTTCTACCAGCCTTAAAAAACTTACTGAAAACCTCTGTGAAATAAACTTGAGATCACTAGAGAATTTATCGTTTAAAATCATCTGAAAATCGTGAGCGCAAATATTAATAGTTTAGAGAATCTCTTGCTCACCTCAGTTATGTGGCTCAAATGCAGAACATTTACGCGGAAAAAAGCAAATGTGGAATTTTATTTTACACAAAAATATTTCTACAACTGTCTCTGAAAGAGCAATATTTTTACATGAAGTGATGAAATCTATACTTCTGAAACCTTCATGCACGACATACAGTGACCTAGATTGAGAGGAGTTATGTATTATAAACAGGCAAAAAAGAAATGCTTGGGGTCCCAACTGAAAATCTACCACAATAAGATCCATTTGTTTGTTATGAAATTTTCTGTCGATCTCTTTTAGAGAATTATATAGAATTAGGGTGTTGGGGGGGGGAAAAGGTTAGCAGATAAACAGAAGAATTTCGGGAAATGAGAAATCGTTAACATTTTCGACATCAAATCAGCTCCTGGTGAAAATTAAAATGTGCGGCATCGTAATTCCAAATGGGATGGGGGTTGGGGAAAAGCTGGTAACTAGTACACCCGCTGGGCCCGTCCCCCTCTCCCTCGGGTGGGGGTGGGGCGGGGGGCAATGCGGGCATAAAAAGAAAGCAGATCGTGGACCAAAATTCTCCAAGGGGATTGATTTCAATTCCAAGCCTCACCCTATTCCAAGACCCCTCCCCTAGAGAAATCCGAGAGGGAAGGACCCTTTAATCTACACTATCTTGAACAGGCGTTTTCACCCGAGCTACACGGAGACGGGGCTCAGAAACTGAAGCCCAGAAATGAAACCGTTAGGCGAGGAAGATGACCTGCCAGCTCACATGACAGGGTGTGGAGCGGAGCTCCCAAGCGCTTTGCGTCCGGCTCCTCCTTTGCACTTGCAAACAGGGCTGACAGTTCTGGGGTGTCTATGCTCCCTGCGCGGGTACAGTCACTCCTCTGTCCAATCAAAACCGACATCCGTGGCCCAAACTTACACCTGCCACTGCCATTTCGGCGGCTATGAGGTCACCTCCCCCCAGAGTTGAGCGCCAGGATTGGGATTCCAGCAGGAACTGTCTGACCTTGGGAATCAGTTACCACCGACGGTTTCTGCGTCTACAGGGGCTACATTAGAAGAAACCGGGTGCCCGATCCAGGGCCAGCGAGAGTGCATCCTCGAAGCTACACAGCTGGGCATTTGGGCGTTCTTGCCCCATCCCATCCTAACCTAGCACGAGCTGTTGTGTCTAGGGAACCTGCTCTCCGATCTCCAGTCTGGGCGCAGGGCGTGTCGTGTGTGTGTGTGTGTGTGTGTGTGTGTGTGTGTGTGCGCTGGATTTTTGTTTTCTAGACTTCTCTTTGTGTTTTGGCAATTAGATTAAAGAAAGCCCCCTCCCAGCCGGCAGCAGGAAAGGGAGGCGATGACAGCTGACGGTATTGGGAGGGTCGCATTCAACAGCTGCGGGCTCCATTCTGCTGTGGGAAGCTCTTCTCGCCAGAGGATAAAAAGGGGTCAGTCCCCCAGCAGACAGCCCTTCCAAAGTCGGGCGGGGGAGGGGCACCTCCCTCGTCGCTTTGCAGGGAATGTGTTCGGGTCTGCAGTGGCTGTATCTGCCACCCTTAACTCCCTCCCTTTAACCTAAGCACATTCGTCCTCAGGACCGACACACACACAACAATAAAAAGATCAGCTCCTTCAAATACCTAGACTGCGAATTTTCGTGGGGAAGGGTCCTACCCCGCATTTGCGCATGCGCTCGTGGATGCTCGCGTGTAGCGGAGTGCTACCTTGCGGGTACTGCAGTTCTTTGGCGTGTCCCACCCACGCCCGTAACAGGAGGCTGGGGACCTCGTGGCCAGCCCCCTCCTTGAGCTCTCGCGGTTGCATTTGCCGCGGTGTCCCGCGCACAATGAAAGGACAACGCGAAAGCTCGAGATGGGGCAGGCGACCGCCAGCCTTTGAGCTCAGAGCCAGGAACTCCGATTGTAAGATTACAATTGCTGAATAGATCCCACGCCTTTGTTCTGCCGACAGCCCCGCCCCGAGACCCACCCCAGTTTCTGCGGATCTGGTGGTTCACCCGCCACGGCCAGCACCTCCTCTGCCCCGGAGCAAAAGCCAACCCGCGGGGTAGGAGGGGACCTTGACCGCATCCCCGGCACGCGTGTACTCTACGGTGGACAGGGATGCGGGTGGCCGAGATGGCCCAAGCCCTAAGTGTTGCGCTAGCAGTTGTGGGGGAAGTGGCCCTGGACAGAGACAAAGAAAGGGACCAAAGAGGGCAACGTGGGGCTGTTGGGCCATGAGGACCCGGAGGAGCCTCTCAGACACAGCCTCTCGCTCACACTCCACTTCCGCCGGGGGCCGCCTGTTCATCCCCCAAGCTGTGCGTGTCAAGACCTCAACCTCACGGCAGTCTTTGCTCTCCAGGGCTGTGGAGAGAAGGCCAATAGTCTCAGCCGCAATGGGTGGCCAGGGGAGCTCGGGCTCTGGCTCCCGCCGAAACGGAGCCAGATTCCTTGCGAACCTCCATCACACACCTGCAGACATCTCCACATGCTCCGGCCTCTCCCCCTTCCCAGTGTCCAGGTTCCCGGGCCTTCTACCCCACCCACCCTCCAACTCCCCAAGACCCGACTTTCTCCCCACCTCCCGCAGTCCTAGACAATGCGCAAGACCCCACCTCACTCTCGAAGTCCCCACCCCTCACCCCGGCCGTACAGTCAAGCTGATTGGCCGCTGATCCGAGTCCAGTCCCCCCTCTGTCTATCCCCTGGGCTTGGTGCATTACGTCAGTGAGGCGTAAAGAGCTCGGACTGGGGGGCTTGGGTTGGGGGCGCGGTCTGCGCGGGCGCCCCGCCTCCCGGCATAAAAGGCAGAGCCGGCGGCTCAGTGTCTCTCAGCCGGTGGGTTCCCAATTGCGGTCTTCTCGCCCTTTGAGTGGGTGTGGAGCGAAGGACGGATAGATCCAGTGGACACCGCCCAGCAAGGCACCATGCGTGAGATTGTTCACATCCAGGCGGGTCAGTGCGGTAACCAGATCGGCGCCAAGGTGGGTCTGCTCGGTGGAGGGTCGGGAGGGCTACCGGAGGTGTGCTGGGCGGGGCCGGGGGCTGGAGCGTCTCTGTGAGGTCCAGCCTGGGCGCGCACCCCGAGCCCTGGGCACGAGCGCAGTACTAGGCAGACAGGACTCCTGTAGACTACTAGCTGCTGGCTGCCCGGCCCCGCTGTGCTGCCGAGTGGGGCGTGGCTGCGACCTCAGCCGTTACCCAGGGTTCGAAGCCATCTCCTGGAAAGGAGGGCGCAGGCGGTGGTTTCTTGATTTTTTTTTTTTTTTTGCTGTTCACCCAAGGTACTCTGGTTTAATATTGTCCATTGAAGACTTGATTTTTTTTTTTTTTTTTTTTTTTGCTGTACTTCACTTGAGCTCTAGGCTGCCCCTCGGTTTCCCCTTCGGCGCTGCCAGAGGCGTGGTGTGTGCCTGGGGGGCCGCGGGCTGGCTCGGCGACGCGGAGAGTGGATTTTACTAGATTAAACCGGAGTCAGGCTGCGGAGGGCGGGGGAGGAGGAGCGTGATTGTCGCGCGGTGGACGAACGTGCTTTGAATGTAAAAGAAGCCTCCTGCTCTGTCCCTGCCCCCACTCCCTCCCCGCGGTCCCCAGGTCCCAGCGCGCCTCAGCCGGCGGCCTTGAACCTGCTGCTCAGCCCAGCTGCTGCGGCTCAAGCGCGTGCCTCAGGACCCTCAGCGGTGGACGCGCCCTAAGCGCCGCCCCCCCCCCTTTCTAGCGCGCAGTCCCAACCTCCTTCAGCCAGCAGCTGTTTGCCAGAGAAACGCCCAGCTTCAACTTTCTGACCCCAGAAAACCCAAGCCCTGCAAGCTGTGTCCCGGTCAGGCACCCGAAAGGTTGGGGTGTGTGTGTGTGTGTGTGTGTGTGTGTGAGAGAGAGAGAGAGAGAGAGAGAGAGGCCCTTCTGCGGGCGGGACATGGCTAAATGCAGTCCTTTTCTTGTCTTAGTTTTGGGAGGTCATCAGTGATGAACACGGTATTGACCCCACTGGCAGTTACCATGGCGACAGTGACTTGCAGCTGGAGAGAATCAATGTCTACTACAATGAAGCCACTGGTAATTGCCTTTTCCCTCCCCTCCTACCCTGGGGTAGCTCCAGGGGGGTGGCCCCAGGGAGGTCCGGACCAAGGGTTAGGACTCCCCACTCATCTGCTATTTCGGTGGACTCCATGTCTGCAGGTCTCAGTCCCGTTTCTGTCCTACGCAGGTAACAAATATGTACCCCGAGCCATCCTAGTGGATCTAGAGCCCGGCACCATGGACTCAGTCCGGTCAGGGCCATTTGGCCAAATCTTCCGGCCAGATAACTTCGTGTTTGGTAAGAGATTTCATAGCTAAATGGGGTGGGGCTCATTTTACACTAGATAGCTCCAAGGGGGGCAGGCTGAAGGGAAGCATGAAGAACATCCAGTTTGGGGTCAAGTAAATCCTCATAGTCTAGGAACATATTACCTTTCAGCTTAAGCCAGGTCTTCTAGCCTTCCTTGTTTGTAATTACATCCTAATGTCTGGTCATTGTGGAGGTAACCTGAAAAAACCTTATCTGAGTGCTGACTCATTGATTTATACTAAAGGGCTTAAGATAAGAAAGAATTTAATACAATCATCAGTCACTGATGAAGCCCCTTTCCCTGTGGCAGGCCAGAGTGGTGCCGGCAACAACTGGGCAAAGGGCCACTACACAGAGGGGGCAGAGCTGGTGGACTCGGTGCTGGACGTGGTGCGGAAGGAGTCTGAGAGCTGTGACTGTCTCCAGGGCTTCCAGCTGACCCACTCCCTGGGGGGCGGCACGGGGTCTGGGATGGGCACGCTGCTCATCAGTAAGATCAGGGAGGAGTACCCCGACCGCATCATGAACACCTTCAGCGTCATGCCCTCCCCCAAGGTGTCAGACACTGTGGTGGAGCCCTACAACGCCACACTCTCGGTCCACCAGCTAGTGGAGAACACAGATGAAACCTACTGCATTGACAATGAAGCCCTCTATGACATTTGCTTCCGTACCCTGAAACTCACCACTCCCACATACGGAGACCTCAACCACCTGGTGTCTGCCACCATGAGCGGGGTCACCACCTGCCTGCGGTTCCCAGGCCAGCTGAACGCAGACCTCCGCAAACTAGCTGTGAACATGGTGCCCTTCCCACGGCTGCATTTCTTCATGCCCGGCTTCGCCCCCCTGACCAGCCGGGGCAGTCAGCAGTACCGTGCCCTGACGGTGCCCGAGCTCACCCAGCAGATGTTCGACTCCAAGAACATGATGGCAGCCTGTGACCCCCGCCATGGCCGCTACCTGACGGTGGCTGCCATTTTCCGAGGCCGCATGTCCATGAAGGAGGTGGACGAGCAGATGCTCAACGTGCAGAACAAGAACAGCAGCTACTTCGTGGAGTGGATCCCCAACAACCTCAAGACGGCCGTGTGCGACATCCCGCCCCGCGGCCTCAAGATGGCAGCCACCTTCATCGGCAACAGCACGGCCATCCAGGAGCTGTTCAAGCGTATCTCGGAGCAGTTCACGGCCATGTTCCGGCGCAAGGCCTTCCTGCACTGGTACACGGGAGAGGGCATGGACGAGATGGAGTTCACCGAGGCCGAGAGCAACATGAATGACCTGGTGTCCGAGTACCAGCAGTACCAGGACGCCACGGCTGACGAGCAAGGGGAGTTCGAGGAGGAGGAGGGTGAGGATGAGGCTTAAATTCAGAACTGAAAGCAGGTTAGGGAAAGATTTAGGAGGAATGAAAGGGGGTGGGGGGTGTTCTGATGAAATATCTTGGCAATTGAAGGAAAAAGCATGGTTGTATTTAGGTGTGTCCTGGGTACTCTTCACTGTTGCCCATCACTGTTTTTGTTTTTTGTTTTTTTGTAATACTGATTACATCAATGTAACATTTGCAATATTTCTGATCTACTGCTGTAATGGCTAAAATCATATAAACATTTGTGTCCTTAATGGTGTCCCCTTTTCTTTCTCTTTCTCTCTTCGGAGTTCTTTATTATCAACTTAAATGTAGCTTTCAGAACACACTACATTAAATTGTCTCTTTAAAATCAGGGGTGATGCACAAGTTCAAATGAACTCACCCTGTGGTAATATGGAACCAAATACAGTCAGACACAATTAAAATGCCTTGATATTCATATTTCATTAGTTGAAAGGAAATCTATTTGAAAGCACACTAAATACATTTTCATGTAAAAATCCTGATAGATACCAAAAATCTAAGCCAGTTGACATTATCACATCACCTCCAATTCATGGGGCTCATGTGTGTCAGAATAGAATTGCTCCGGTAGGCTGTAACCTTTTGGAAGCAAATTGGTACCCCTTTCCCAAAGTGCCTCTGGATGGGTTTAAGCCATCTATCTTTCAGTTAATAGGCTCCTAGATAGGTAGGCACTTGGTTGCCTTTGAGTCAGCTGTAACTCATGACCCCAGAACAAAACATTGCCAGTCTTGTGCTACCTATGAATACCACCATATTCAAATTCAAACTTGCAGTACTGAACTCATCCATCATCTTGCCAAGGGCCTCCCTTGTCCTTACTGGCTCTCTTACTTCACCAAACATGACATCTTCCAATAATTGGTCTTTCCCAATGGCAAAGAGCTCTGGTAGCGTAGTGGTTACGTATCAGGCTGCTAACTGTGAGGTCAGCAGTTCACTGCTACCAGCTGTTCCACAGGAGAAAAATGAGACTTTCTGCTCCTGTAAAGATTTGCAGCCTCGAAAACCCTGTGCAGGGTTACTATGAGTCAGAACCCAACTCCACTCACGGCACTTAACAACAATGGCATGTCCAATGCAAAGGAGTTATACAATGTTCTATTGTAAGTCATAGGGTTTTGATGAGTTTATTTTTTTTGAAGTAATCTCTAAATTTTTCTTCCTAGTCTGCCTTAGTCTGAAAGCTGTACTGAACCCTGCTCACCTACTGTATTGGAAATACCATGGGCAGAACTTCAGCATTATAACAAATAACATGCAAACCACTCCAGAACAATTGGTAGACAAATGGTAGGTAGAAATCCTAGGATGTCTTAATTTTCTTTACCAAAAAAAAAAGTGAAAATGCACACAGTATAAATTCTCAAATGGTAGTGTTAGATACAACTCCTGGATCACAGTGTGCCTCTATGGAAAATGACTGTTACTGCTTTTCTTGTATCCTTGCAAACATAGATATTTTCAAACACACAGATGATTCTCTTTTCCCTCTCACACTTGGTCTGCTTGATACAAGCATTTTTCTTCAGGATCCCTTTGTCACTTAACAGTGGATATTAATATAGAGAACTTCCATCTTCATGGATACTTGGTTGTGAAGGACTCAGTGACCCTGTATAGGGTTTCCAAGGAGTAGCTGAAGGGTTTGAACCACTGACCTTGTGGTTAACAGCCCAGTGCTTAATCTACAGCACCACACCAGGAGTCATGGATTCATAGGACTTGTAGTTGGGCTTTGCTGTCAGTTTCCTACTGGTGGGTATTTCGTTTGTGCATATTTTTTTTCCATACTGTAGTGTCACAATGAATAACTGTGCATATGTCACTGTGCACTTGAGGATCGTTACCTAGTAAATTTCTATAAGTAGACCTTTGTGTCAAAAGATACATGATATCTTTTTAAGGAGCTCTGGTAGCGTACTGGTTACAAGTTGGGCCGATAACCTCAAGGTCAGCAGTTCGAAACTACCAGCCATTCTGCAGGAGAAAGATGAGACTTTCTGCTCCTGTAAAGATTTACAGCCTCAGAAACCCTGTTACAGGGTCACTATGAGTTAGAACCGACTCCACGGCACATTACCCACCATACCTTTTTAAACCCATGGAATCACCTGTACTTAGGAAAAATCACAGATAAACACTGGATTGACTGCAAAGGCAGTTTGAACCACAAAGTAGGTGCGGTGGTTCAAACTCAGCAGCTGCTCCTTAGAAAACATACAGGATCTCTATAAATCAGAATCAACTCCAGGGCTTTTAACAACAACAATATGCTAAAATTTTCAAGCCACTTTTCCCCCAGTAATCATTTATGGTGTTATAAATTCTGGGTTATTGGAGAATTTTACTCTGAACAGGCAAGCAACAGTCATTTCAACAGGAGTCCTTGTGTGGTGCTCTAGGGTAAGCACTGGATTGCTCACCACAAAGTTGGTGATTCAGACCCAACTCAACAGCACTGAACAGCATTATTACCATGTGACTTAGAGAAAAATCCATCTGAGGTCACATTTCCGAGATGTGGAGCTCAAGGCACTAAAGAAGCCATTTCAGTAAGTGATCTTACTTAAGATTATATGCTGTTCCAGGGTGAATTACCATGTCAAAAACTGCTGACTGCTAGGTCAGTTTCTAATTTTGGAAAATGAACTGGAATGTACGTTACAAACAAATGTACAAAATCTATTTACATGTTAAGTGCTGTCAAATCAGTTCCTACTCATACTGACCCTGTATAGGGTTTCTGAGGAGTGACTTGTGTGTTTGAACCACTGACCTTGAGGTTCGAACCGACCTTCTGGCCCAGTGCTTATTCTAGAATAAAGATGAGAACTAGGCCAAAGGTTTTACCATAAAAATTAGAAAATATCTAATTGTCAATCTGACCATGTATTTATTTCATTATATTGGTTATATTGTTAAGTGTCATCGAGTCAGTTCTGACTCATAGTGACCCTGTATAGGGTTCCCAAAGAGCAGCTGGTGAGTTTGAACCACTAACCTTGTGGTTAACGAACCAGTGCTTATCCTACAGCACCACATCAGGACTCCCTATTTCTGTGTCCTCTTTTTTTTTTTTTAATTGAAGGGTAAATAAAGGATTTTCATATTAAAGAGGCTGAAGTAGTTTTGAAGAATATACCAAAGAAAAGTATGACCAATGTCATTGTAAACAGTGAAAATAAAGTAGATGGCTTCCATAAATGGAAAAAAGTTGCAATTCCTGCAACAGTATTACCTATGATGGGAGCTTGACCAAGTGGTGAGTAGGTCAAACCAGGGTCAGGAGCCAGGGACGCCAGCTCCAATTTTCTATATTTTACAGAAATGGCAGGTGCTGCTCCCTGCTGGGCTCGTGTGAAGCTTCCAACAGCCTAACTGAAGAGTGCCAATGGTTTGAAAGGCCCTCAACACTTGAACTAACTGCCGAGGTTTCCTGTATCAACCCTTGGCTTGTACCATTCCCTACAACCTGTCCTACAAACATCCAGTCAGTTTACAAAAGTGGGGCCATATCGAGGGGCTCTTTAAGTGTTGTGCCTTTTCCCACCTGGCGAAAGGTGAGAGGCAGGACCTCAGTAGGCCAACCTCTACTCTATCACCGTACCTCCATCAGCTCACCACCATGGATAGCTTAGTTGGCATGGTTAGAACAATGGGTGTCAAACTGACAGCCACGCAGATGCTTTGGGGCCTCCAGAGTCACCATGTATATAATAGAGACCTTGAATTCATACCTAGGATAACCATCCTAAGTCAGGAAATTCTCAGACTCAGTCCAGAACTCAGAGAGACTGTTTGGAGCTGTTGGTTTCCTTGGTTAGGTTGTTGTTTTGTGATACTATTTAATGGTTGTGCTGGTGTGATGATGGGTGAGGGTGAGGGTGAGGGGAGATGGTGTTGGTGGTGGTTTGGAAGGAGTTGGTGGCGGGGTGATTACTGGGTGATCGTGAGGGTGAGGGGAGATGGTGTTGGTGGTGATTTGGAAGGAGTTGGTGGCAGGGTGATTATTAGGCGATCGTGAGGGTGTGAGGGAGATGGTGTCAGTAGTGGTTTGGAAGGAGTTGGTGTGAAGGAATGTAGATGGTGATGGTATGAATGAGTAATGGTGATGGTGGAGATGGTGGTGGTAACTGGTGGGTGTGTGTCTGTGTGTAAATGTATATATTTTAACACATCCCATAAAAAATATTCCATCCCTCCTTAGCATGCTGCCAAGGAAACTATTCACTTTTAGTCAGGCACAGGGTTGTGTTGTTAAGTGCCGTCAAGCTGGTTCTGACCCATAGCGACCTTGTATAGGGTTTCTGGGAAGCAGCTGGTAAGCTTGACCTGCCCACCTTGTGGTTCAAACCAACTTTGCAGTCCAGTACATTAGCCTATGGCACCACAAAATACAAGACCCACTGGGATGTGATGCAGAATTCAAAGGTTGGAATTACAGAAGGAGAATTGTTACCCTGAGGCCCTCCTAGGACTGTGAGAAGGAACTGGACCCTCATTGTACAGTCCCAGGGATGAGGTGATCTAAGATCATGTTCGCCTTCCCATTGCATCACTGTTACAGATTGGGTTTTATCCCCTAGAAGATATGCTGAAATCCTAACCCCTGCACTTGTGACTATAACATTACAAGTAGAGTCCTTGTGTTTGCATTGAACAGGAGACCATACTGGAGTCGGTGAGTTCTAATCCAGTCTGAGTGCTGGCATTATGAGTCACGCACTTGTAAGTCAGGGAACACCAAGCATCACTGTCTGTCCCCAGAAGCTAGGAGGACCCAATTTTCCCTCCAGGTCCTCAGATGGAATCGCTACAGACAACAATTTCATCTTCCAGAGCTGTGAGACAAGAAATCTGTTCCTATAAGCCACTCAGCTTGTGGTCCTTTGTTCAGAGAGCCCAAGGAAACTAAGAGAATCACTGAAAGTATATTATATTAATGGAAATTCTAACTAAATGCAATCTTAAGAGATCCGCCGCTGATGTAACTTCTTTATGTGTCAGTAGGAAACTGAGGTACCAGAGATTTCAATCTGCAGAAGCCCTCTGAAAATCAGGTCTTGGGCCTACTGCTGTGTTCACAAGGGCCACATGAGGATTCCCTGGCTACAACAAAACTCAGTGAGATGTCTTGGTCCCCAAATCAGCCTTTTCAAATAGGCAGGACACAGACTGCCAGACGTCTGTCTCTAATGGGCTCATTATTTGGAAACGCTGAATTCCTTGGTTATAAAGCATCACACAGATAAATGTATTCTTCCCTCTCATTAACAACAACAACAACACAGAGTCAGGTTTGTAGTGCCACAATATCTCAGTGGCCAGACTCCTGCCTATCTGCTCTTTCAACCACTACCAGCGGCTCTCATCCTCAAGTTCTCCTCAGGTGGCAGGGGGGCTGCTGCAGCTCCAGCTATTACATCTGGGTTCCAGACAAAGAGGAGGAATCACAAAAGTAAAAAGACACCTTCTAGCTGAGTAAGCCATCTTTATAGATCTGTCCTAGGAGTCCACCCACCCACCCACCCAGTGACTTCTGCTTACATCTCAGTAGCCACCCTTTTTCATGGAGTCCTGGGTTTCATGGCACTGTGGGATTAATACACCAGACTCTAAAGTTGGTTTGAACTGCAAGGTAGGCAGTTCAAGCACACCAGCTCCTCAGAAACCCTATACAGGGTCGAGATGGGTTGGAATCGACTCAACAGCACTTTGCAACGACAACAACATTAGGAATTGATTGAGTTCTGGTGTGGCACTGCAGGATAATGCACTGAACCGTAAGGTTGGTTGGAACCTCAAAGTCAGCGGTTCAAGCTCACCAGTCACTCCTTGGAAACCCTATATAGGGTTGCTATGTGTTGGAACTGACTGGTGGCACTTAACAACAACAACAGATGAAGGAATGCCACCTGTATTATGAGGTGTCCCCATTCTAGTGGCATTTCCATTACAACCAAAACCCAAACCAAATCCAGTGGCATTGAGTCGATTCTAGAGTTTCCAAATTCTAGACTAGAATTTCCAAACGAGCAGACAGCCTTATCTTCCTCCTGTGGAGTGGCTGGTGGGTTTGAACAATCAATCTTATGGTTAGCAGCCCAATGCCCACCGTACTGCACTGCCCTTACGTACAGCTTTGGCAGAGGCTGTTTCTACATACAGATTTGTATATCAATGTGGGGGGTGGGGGGGCAGAGTTAAAACAACAACAACAACCAACTTCTTGTTAAGTGCCCTCAAGTCGGTTCTGACTCAGCAACCCATATAGGATTTCCAAGGAGTGGCTGGTGGGTTTGAACTGCTGACCTTGAAGTTAGCTTGCTATTGTTACATGTTATTGAGTTGGTTCTGACTCATAGAGATCCTGTGGGTTTCTGAGGAGCATCTAGTGAGTTTGAACAGCCGACCTTGTGGTTCAAATGACATTTCAGTACAGTGCTTATCTTATAGTTCCACACCAGGACTCCTTGAAGTTAGCAGTCCAGTGTTTATCTTACAGCGCCACACCTGGACTCCTCCTTGTTGTTGTTGTTGTTGTTAAGTGCCGTGGAGTCGGATCCGACTCCTCCTAGCCACAACCAAATGCCTTGAGGGAATGAGTCACTGGCTTGGAGACTTAAGACCACAGTCTTGGGGGACAGTTAAATCGATTGGCATACCATAGTTCACCAAGACAACATTCTACATCCTATGGTCGTGAGTAGGTGGTGAGTACTTACTGGAGTCAGCCATCTTAGTAAGCAGCTATCTAAAGTGCAACCATTGGTCCCTTCACATCTGGAGGAAAGCAAAGTAAAGAAAATAAAAGAATCAAGCAAAACAATTAGTTCAAAAGACGAATGGGCTACGGGAAACCACAGCATCCACTACCTTGAGACTGGAAGAGCTAGATCGTACCTACCACTATAGATCACTCTGATTGGACCACAGAAAGTCCTGGACAGAATGGGAGGAAAATGTAGGACAAAATTCAAACTCATAAAAAAAAACCAGACTTACTGGTCTGATGGAGACCTGCGGAATCCCAAAACTTTTGCCTTTAGACTAAATCCATCCCTGGGGTCACCCTGCAGCCAAACAACAGACAGGTCTGTACAATAAACAGAAAGACTCAAACAGAACAATGAACCACAGGAGACCAAAAAGGCAGTCTTTGCCTCAAAACAAATCTCAGAGGTCAGGAAGGAGAAAGAACAATGGATGAGGGGCCATGGGGCCCAGGAAGGAAGCAGGAAGAGTGCTATTACTTTGAGGGCGTGAATCTCATGTTACAAAGCACAACTGTGTGTAAGGTGTTGGATGGAAATATATTTGGTTTGTAAATTTTCCACTCACACCAGAATAAAAATTTTAAAACGACAAGAAAGAAGAATTTAAGAAAAATCCTCCTTTCCTTCAGTTCTTTCCTGCTGTGTGTGTATATATATATATATTTGTTGTTAAGTGCCATTGCTTTGGTTCTGCCTCATAGCAACCCTGTACAGGGTTTCCTAGAAGCCCCTGGTAGGTTGGAACTGTCAACCTTGTGGTTCCCAGTCCAGTGCTGATCCTATAGTACCATACCAGCAGTCTATATGTTAACTGCAGTCGAGTCAATTCCGACCCATAGTGATCCTGTAATACGGTTTTCAAGAAATGGTTGGTGAGCTTGAATGGCCGAACTTGTGGCTCGAACTGAATTTGCAGTCCAGCACATTAACCTACAACGCCACACCAGGATGCCAGAGTCTATATATATGGGAGCTTTGAAAAGTTTGTAGAAAGACTTCATTATCTTTTAATTTCATTTTTTCATGTACTTTTTAAAACCCATCATGTATAGGGTCATTATGAGTCAGAGTACCTAACAACAGCAACATGTCTCTATATGGCAGAATGAATGAATTGTAGGACCAAAGAGAAGAATCCATTTTGTATATAAGCTTTAGCACGTCCTCTAGCTCCAAGAAAATGATATATGCATAAATAGCCAGGCAGCTCAAGGCCAGATGCCAGATGTTTTCCTTTGCCCTAGCCTAAGAACAAACACCACCAGTCCTGACCAATTAAACTGTAACATCTCATAGTTTGCCAATTGATAACCAATCCAAAAATTATAAAGCTAAGAAACCCGAGCTTGTTTGAAAATTCTATAAAAACACCCACAAAGGGTTCGGGGCTCTATCCCTGATCCGCTGTGTCAGATGCAGGTGGAGTCTGGGCTTGAGCTTGAACAAACAACCCTTGTGCACTTGCATCGGTGTCGGCTCCTTGGTGGTCTTTGGGGACCCCGAATTCTGGGCATAACAGAATGACTATACCATGGCTTCTCATGACCTCGTAGAGATATAGTCATTTATCTCCAGACTTACATTTTTGGTGAGATGATCAGATGCCTTTGTTATTGTAACAACAGTAAACGTTTACTGCATACTTAACAGTTGTGAATTATACTGTGTCCCCCAAAAGTTGTTGTTAGGTGCCATAGAGTTGGTACCGACTCAGCGATCCTATGCACAACAGAACAAAACACTGCCAGGTCCTACACCCACCTCACAATCGTTGCTACACCCGTTGTTTCTGCCACTGTGCCAATCCATCTCATTGGGGGTCTTCCTCTTTTTCTCCAACCCTCCACATTACCAAACATGATATCTTTCTCCAGGGACTGGTCTCATCTGACAATATGTGTGAAGTATGAGAGACAAAGTCTGGCCATCCTGGCCTCCAAGGAGCACTCAGGCTGCACTTCTTCGAACACAGATCTGCTTGTTCTTTTGGCAGTCCATGGTACTTTTAATATTCTCCTCCAACACCATAACTCAACACCATAGCATCAAATTCTTCAATGGTCTTCCTTATTCACTGTTCAACTTTTACATGCATATGAGGTTATTAAAAATACTATGGCTTGGGTCAAGTGCGCCTTAGTCCTCAAAGTGACATATTTGCTTTCAACATTTTAAAAAGGTCTTGTGCAGCAGATTTATCTAATTCAATATGTCGTTCGATTTCTTGACTGCTTCTTCCATAAGTGTTTATGACTGATCTGAGCAAAATGAAGTCTTTGACAACTTCAATCTTTTCTCCATTTATATGGATATTGTTTATTGGTCCAGTGGTGAGGATTTTGTTTTCCTTACATTGAGATGCAACCAGTACTGAAGGCTGTGGTCTTTGATCTTTATCAGCAAGTATTTTAAGTCCTCTTCGCATTCATCAAGCAAGGTTGTATCATCTGCATACCATAGGTTGTTAATGAGTCTTTCTCCAATCCTGATGCCATATTTTTCTTGATATAATCCAGCTTCTCAGATTATTTGCTCAACATACAGGTTGAATAAGTATGGTGAAAGAATACAACCCTGTCGCACACCTTTCCTAATTTTAAACCATTCAGTGTTCTATATTCTGTTTGAACAACTGCCTCTTGGTCCAGGTACAGATTCCTCAAGAGCACAATTAAATGTTCCAGAGTACTCATACTTTGCAATATTGTCCATAACTTGTCACAATCCATACAATCAAAAACCTTTGCATAGTCAATAAAGCACAAGTCAACATCTTTCTGGTATTCTCTGCTTTTAGTTAAGGTACTTCTGACGCCAGCAATGATATCCCTCATTTCACATCTTCTGAATTTGGCTTGAACTTCTGGAAGTTCTCTCTCAAAGTATGGTTGTAGTCATTTTTGTATTACCTTTAGTAAAACTTTACTTATATGGGAGATCAAGGATATTGTCCAATGATTTCCACGTTCTGTTGGGTCACCTTTCTTTTAAATGAGATTTGAATCTCTTCCAGTCAGATGGCCAGATAGTTGGCTTTCAAATTTCTTGGCATAGATGAATGAGTACCTCCAGTGGCACACTTTGTTGAAAGATTTCAATTTGTATTCCATCTATTCGCAGTGCATTGTTCTTTGCCAATGCCTTCAATGCACCTTGAACTTCTTCCTTCAGGATCATCAGCTCTTGATCATACACTACCTCCTGAAATGCTTGAACATCAATCATTTCATTTTGTTACAGTAACTCATTTGGTTTTCTAACTCCAGGTCTTTGCACTTCTTGTTATATTTGACTTAGTCTTCTCAAGTGGACCTTTGAAAGTTTCTGTTCAGCTATTGTACTTCTTCACTTTTTCCATTTGCTTTAGCATCTCTACGCTGGAGAACAAGTTTCAGCGTCTCTTCTGACATCCATTTTGATCTTTTCCTTCTCTCTTGTCTTCTCAATGACCTTTTGCTTTCTTCCTGTATGATGTTCTTGATGTCATCCCACAACTCTTTTGGTCTTTGGTCTTCAGTGTTTAATGTAGCAAATCTGTTCTTCAGATGATTTCTAAATTCAGGTGGGATAAATTCAAGGTCATATTTTGGCTCTCGTGGACTTGTTTTCATTTTCTTCAGCTTCAGTCTGAATTTGCATATGAGCAATTGATGGTGTGTTCCACAGTCTGCCCCGGCCTTGTTTTGTCTGATGATATGGAGCAATTCTATGTCTCTTTCCACAGATGTAGTCAATTTGGTTTCTGTGTATGCTATTTGATGAAGTCCATGTGTATAGTCATTTTTTATGTTGCTTAAAGAAGGTATTTGCAATGAAGAAGTCAATTGGTCTTGAGAAATAAATTCTATCATGTAATCTCCAGCACCATTTCTATCACCAAGGCCTTACTTTCCAAATACTAATCCTTCCTGTTTCCAACCTTTGCATTCCAGTCGCCAGTAATTATCAATACATCTTGATTGCATGTTTGATCAATTTCAGATTGAAGAAGTTGGTAGAATTCTTCAATTTCGTCGTCAATTTCAACCACTTTAGTGGTTGGTGTGCAAATTTGAATAACAGTGGTATTAACTGGTCTTCCTTATTGTTGTTGTTAAGTACCGTCTAGTCGATTCCAACCCATAGTGACCCTGTATAGGGTTTCCGAGGAGCAGCTGGTGAGCTGGAACCGCCAACCTTGCAGTTCAAATGGCTTTGCAGTCTGGCACATTAATCCTCAGTGCCACACCAGGACTACTTGTAGGTGTATGGATATTATCCTATCACAGATAGTGTTGTACTTCATGACAGATCTTGATATGTTCTTTTTGATGATGAATGTGATGTCATTCCTCTTCAATTTGCCATTCTGGGCATAGTAAGCCATGTGATTGTCAGATTCAAAATGACCAATACCAGTCCATTTCAGCTCACTAATGCCTAGGATATCTATGTTTAGGCCTTCCATTTCATTTTCTACAATCTCAAATTTTCCTAGATTCATACTTTGTACATTCCATGTTCTGACTACTAATGGAAGTTTACAGTTGTTTCTCTTCATTTTGAGTTGTGTCCCATCAGCAAATGAAGGTCCTGCGGGCTTTACTCCATTCGCATCATCACAGTCATCTCTACTTTGAGGAGGCAGCTCTCCCCCAGTTGCATTTTGAGTGCCTTCCAACCTGAGGGGCTCACCATCCAGCACTATTTCTGACCAGCTTTTGGTGCTCGTCATCAGGTTTCAATATTCAATAATCTGGTGCTGACAGTGTTCCCCTGCTATTCATAAGGTTTTCAGTGATGAAATATTTAGAAGTAGTACATCTCTCCTTCTTCCTAGTCTGTCTTCATCTGGAAGCTCATCTGAAACCTCTCCACCATGGGTGATGCTGCTGGTATTTAAAATACCGGTGGCATAGCTTCCAGAATCACAGCACCACACAAGTCACCACAGTGTGACTAACAGATGAGTGGTATGTGTTGTAAATCCTAACCTCTAATCGTGTGGAGCCCTGGTGTGGCACTGTAGGATAATGCACTGGACTGAAAGGTCAATTTAAATCCCAAGGTCAGCAGTTCAAATGCACCAGCTGCTCCTCAGAAACCCTATATAAGGTTGCTACTAGTTGGAGCCAACTCAACAGTACTTAGCAATAATTCATGGGATTATAATTCCATTTGGGAATGGGTTGTCTTTGTGCTGCTAATGAGACAGGACCAGTATAGGGTCTGTCTTGACCCAATCTTTTTTGAGATCTAATAAAGATGAAACAATCAAATCAATGAACAGAGATGGAGAAGAAAGATGCCTCATCACATGAAGATTGTCCAGACACAAAACCCCAGAAGAAATGAGGATCTTCCTCCAGAGAGGAAGTCTTCCCTAGAGCTGGTTCTCTAACTTTGGACTTCTAGCCTCCAAAACTGTGAGAAAATCCATTTCTGTTTGTTAAAGCCCCCACCTTGTTGCATTGCCTGATGGCAGCACTATATAAATACGGCAGAATTTGGTACCGAGAGTATGGTGCTGCCCTAGTAGATACATAATTATGTGGAAGTGGTTGAGGAATTGGGGGATGGGGAGAGGCTGAAAGAGCTAGGGAGATCTGGTGTGGCGCTGTGGGATAAAGCACTGGACTACCAGGTCGGTTTGAACCACAAGGTCAGTGGTTCAAATGCACCAGCCACTCCTTGGAAACCCTACACAGTGTCTCTATGAGTCACAACCAACTTGAAAGCACTTAACAACAAAAATAGTAAAAGTATAGATTGCTTTGAAGAGACTTGGTAGAATTCTGGACTTCAAAGGCAATTCTGGTGAGGGCTTAGAAGGAAGGAGGAGAGGTATAGAGAAAGTCTCCATCATTTTACAGAACACATATGGTGCCAACAACAGAATGTTGCTAGAAATAAGAACATGAAATTTGCTCTGTTAAAGCTTTAAAAGAAAATGATTAGCATGTGATTGAAAACTAGAGGAAGATGTTGCTGTTTGTGGTTGCAAAGCTCTTGCCTGAATTATGTTCAGATGTTTGGTGGAAGATCCAACTTGTAAATGATGAACTTAGATGTTTGGCTGAAGAGATTTCTAAACATGATCTTAAAGGAAAGAGATGGGCTTAGAAACAAACTGTGAAAAAATGAAAAAAAAAGAGATTTGGAAAATTCTGTTTTACAAACTAAGGACAAGTGTCTTAGAGTTTTCACCAAGGATGTGGTTACACAATCTTTTGTTAAACGATTAAGCCTGATAAGTCTACCCAACCACCACCACAGAAAACCCATCTGCTTAGTCTGAAGGCGACAGAGAAAATAGGAAAGGAAAGAACACTGTCTGCCTCTTGGCAGGAAACAGGCCCAAGGAGTGACATCTGTTGTCCTCCACAAAAAGAAAGGAGAATCCCTGGATCAGCTCAGTGATCCGTGGAACTGTAGAAAGGATCAGGAGAAGCATCTTCTGTAGCTACCCTACCTCAAGGCCTCATCACACTAGAAACCTGTCCCAGCCGCCCACTTGCTCATCTCCAGCTGCCCTAACTCTCTGCTTTGACACTGCCTGTCTCCCTCTGCCCCGTTCCCCTTCTGTTGCCATATTAACTCACTCATCTGCATCAAGTTCTAGCTCACCACCACTTCTTTCAGGAAATCTTTGTGTGGCCCCATAGTCTCTCGTGCTTGGTTCTGTTTTATACCAAACATCTGCCTGTTTCTTTCTCCACTAAACTCTAAGTTTCTCAGGTACAGAGGATGTCTTAGCCATTTCCACTGCTAAACTGCATTTTGTTTTTTGAGTTTTTATTGTGAATTGAGTGATAGTTTACATGGGAGAACATCAGTTTTACACTCATCATTTCATTGCCATGATTACAATCCCCTCCATGTATCATCATTCAACAGTATTTGCTTCTATTCCCTCTGTTTTTGCTTTGTTTTGTTTTAATGTACACAAAAACACACAGAAATATACAATCACTTAAACAATCAACCAAAGGGCACATTCTGCAAGCCTGCCTCCTGGCAACCAGCACACTGTCTTTCTCTTTTCATGAGTCTAGAGTCCTCAGCTTCTCTATCTCTCCATGTCATCATCTCTGTCTCCATCTCTGGTGGCGTTGCTTCCCTGGATAAGGTCCCACATTCCACTCATGCTCTTCTCCCTTGATGGTCCTAGGGTCCTCTGTTCCTGGACTTTAAGATGAACTACTCCCGCCTTTATGTTGCAAAACTTCTACCTTTACAGTTGTGACAGGTAACAATTTCTCACTACTGAATCATACGAATCTTACCCCCACATCCTTTCACCAGACCCTGAACGGCATTTTGTTCTAGGGACTGAACTACATGGTAGGGCTCTTGCCTGCAGGGTTCCCATCTGAGATGCCCATGAACTTTAACCCACTTACATGTGTTTAACTTTGACCCCATAGCAGCTGGTAAAGGGCTGGGTGGGTGGTTGCTGTGGAGTGAAGACTGTTCCATGGTGACTGTGTGTCATCTATGGCTTGTAACATTTTACAGCCTAGCTGTCTGCATAGAATTAAAAAAAACCCATGAGGATGCCATGAGGAGAACACAAGTAGGCAAGTGAGGAAGGACACAAGGACATGTTACTGACAGTACAAACCACTATGTCACACTGAGAAACAGACTGTGCCAGAGACTTTAATCTGCTCCTACCCTGGAAATCTTTCAGTTTTGGATATAATGAGATGAAAAGAGCATCCAAATCCAGTGCAGCTCCTGAGACTAGTTCTATCTTGCTTCACCCAGTGCCTGGAATAGCTCATCCTTCCTCATTTGGCAGCTGTTGTAACCATTTAACTTGAGCGTGATTGAATTGCTAAAAATCCATTCTTTCTTTTCATGAGGAAATATTCTTTGTGCCTAGCTGTCTCTTGAAATGGCAATCCCCATTCAAAAACCGCATTAAGCACAACACAAAGCAAAGACATTTTCTACCTTGTAGAAGAGTATCAGCAAAACTGTCACATGATGAACATTTGAAGCCCTCAGCTTTGCGATGCAAACTTGTAAATGCCATGACGCCATTTTTCCAGGGTTCTGGGTAAGAAGGAATATGAAGGTTGTGCTGTGGGGACTGAGGTACATCTCTACACTGGGAGGGGAGGAGGGAGGCTGTGTTGTACTTTTGATATTTTGGTATTGCGTACATTGGTTATTCAAGTCTGAAATATAAGTGACTTGTAATTCCACTGGAAACAGTGGACATGGCATGCCCGTCCTCTGGCGTCTTCCAGTGGACATGACATTTGTCTCACTCAGTGGTCTGTCATCCATGGTGATTCTTCACTCTTCCCCTTTTTCCCCTAACCCTGGGCCTTCACTGCAAAGACTTTGGGAATCATTCACTGTGTGTGAGGGCAATGTTAAACTATATGAAACTTTTGGCATGGTGCTAGAGCAACAATCTGCAGAGGATCATGGTGATGGTGGTAAGTACGGACAAGTAAGACAAGAAATGAGAATCAGTTCATTGAAATCTCTAGGCCACATACATGTGGACAATTTGGGGTAATAGCTCATGGCTACTACATTCCAGTTTAGGCTTCATTTACATAACACATTTTCTTAAAACTCCCAGGTGGCCAAGTTTAGGGAAAAGGTAAAACCCAATGGTCTGAAGCTCCAAGTGTATATAGCTGACCTCATGCAGTATGTGGGAAAATACCTATAGGAATCAGAGACCATGTTGTAATCTATCACTTAACTTCTGATAGTATGGGGAGACTGGCTGGTCCACTTCATTTCCTTCCTTCATGTGTCCCTAAGCCAAAGCCTCTGACCTAGTGTCTATGGGGCAGGGCGGGAAAGGATGTTCCATGGTCAAGCAGGTGGTGCCGAGAACACTCCACCATGTGGTCCAGAAATTGGCTAGATTCACCATGTTGCACAATTAAAGCTTTTTTGTAACAGCTGGGGTCCCTGGAATACTTGCCAACCTTGCTCTAGCCTGGAAATTGTATTAGTACTACCAGATACTTAGACATCTCTGGAATTGATGAGGAGGTTGATGTAGGGCAGCTTATGATAGATTTCATTCTAAGAAATATCTTATTTCACCTTTAATTTTGAGAGATATTTTTATTAGCGATAGGATTCCAGGTTGACTTTATTTCAGCACTTTCTAGATGGTATTCCTTTGTTTCTTCGCTTCCACGGTCTACAATGAACTGGACAGTGTTATCTTTCCATATGAGGATTTCTTGGGTGTAGTTGAAGTGTGTGTTTATCCTGGTAACATGTCCAAAATACTTGAAGTCTCGCCATCCTTGATTCTATGGAGTGACCAAGCCCTGGAGAAGGCCATCACATCAGGTAAAGTAGAGGGTCACAGAAAAAGAGGAAGACCTTCAGCAGGATGGGTTGGCACAGTGACTGCACCAGTGGGTTCAAACATGGGATCAGACTGAGCAGTGTTTCATTTTGTCGTACGTGAACTTGAGTCAGCAACGCTTAATGACGATGATGATGCTGGGCATCAGACTGCTACATTTGGTCTACAAACATCATGAAGTCATAAAAACAAGGGTATTTTTGATTTGTGTCATTGTTGGCTTTGTAGAATTCAAATACCTTCACAATTCTATGTTTCACATTTTTAGATTGATATTTTTTTCTTCATTCATTTTACCCAACAAATATCTATGATGCTAGACATCAGGGGTACAAATATAAATAAGTCAGACACTGGTCTGGCCCTCAAGGTTCTTCCAGTCTAGGGGGAAGCTGGACATCATCAAGTTCATGCACTTGCCCATTTCAGTCATGTACTCATGTTTAGTTTTGCTAAAGCATCAAAATAGAGGCTATCTGGTGCATAACCCTCATGCTAGTTCTGCTATGTGTTCAGGATGAAAGCACAACCATGACAGGGATCTAGAAGAGTCTCCATCCATTTCTGTGGGCTAATCTCCTCCTGGCACTCTCCCACTTCCTGCCACAGGCTGGCTGTTCAGACAAAACGCCCTTCGGAATGAGAATAACAATTAAGCATTGAAAATGTGAGGAAAGAAAACACAGGATAAAAATACCCCTTCTTTTGGGCCTATAAACAATTAGAACTCACCAGGCTGCTTCGTGAAATGTATTTTTAACAAGTGGCTTTTACCGAAGTAGCGTTTCTACCACATTGAATCCTTTTCTTACTAGACTACATTGATCATGAGGAAGTCATCATGGTAAGATAATAACTCATTGGGCCACTTACTTGAGTGTTTAAGCTAGTTAGGAAGAGATCTGTTATATGTTCTAGGCTCAGAACCAATCGCTAACCTTTTAAAAAACACTTGATTTTAAAAAACAATACTTAATTTAAAAAAATTGTTTTTAAACCTTCAAATTGAGTGAATAGCATAATCAGCCTTATTGTTGTTGTGAAATGCCATCAAGTTGGTTCCGACCCATAGCAACCCTGTATAGGGTTTCTGAGGAGCAGCTGGTGAGCTTGAACCATTGACCTTGCAGTTCAAAGCAACTTTGCAGTCCAGCGCATTAGCCCACAGTGCCACACCTGGACTCAGCTCTTACTAGCCCTCATTGAATTTTCACAGTTATCAACACTTTGTCCATTTTGCCACATCTTCTTGTGTGTGTGTGTGTGTGCACATGGTTTTTGCTGAATTATCTGAAAGTGGGTAATAGAAGACAAGACACTTCACCCTGGAATGTTTTGGCACACACCTCCCTACCATGCCATTACCACACCCAGGATTTACCATCGAATTGCCTAGTCTGCAGCTGCCAGCCACAAGGCCTCTGAGGTGCCACCGGCTCTCTGTGCAGCTCCTACAGCTGTGGGACTGCTTGGTAGTTGTGTTGTCTGAGCCTCAACCCTGCGCCTGCCTTGTCCCCTTCCCTGTCCAGAACTAAGTCTGATTGGGATGCTGGGTCTGTCAAGAGACTGCGTCAGGTTCCCTAACCCCAGACACCGATGCCCCCATGCCCCTATAACTGAGTCCATTGGTTCCCTTCCCGGTGGACCTGTCTTCTCAGCCTCAATCTGTAAGCATGGTATAGCTGACCACTGGTAGATACTTGAAAGGTGAGTGAAGATGCTAACCATACGTAACAGAAGTGGCCACATTCTCAAGTCATTCCTTGTATACTACGCTACTAAGAAAGATGGCTATCAGCATGAATATTTATGTGAGAAGGAAGCCTTTCATAAAAACAAAGTGGATTCCAGATTCTTCATAAATGGTAAGGAAATGCTTTGGACTGAGAAAAATCAAGTTGTCGAGGAGGAGGAGGAGGAGGTGATTGGCTCTGACCCACCCTCCTTTTACTGGTTTCATGTCTCTGTGGTAGCCCGTGGGAAAGCATTCTGCGCCTCTCACAGGGAAGATGGAGCCAGGACCACCGAGTCCAAGACAGAGAGCCATGCCAGCCAGGGCCTTTCCCTGGCCAGTTTCAGGTCACGGGAACAGCACAGGCTCCAGATGAGATGCTCCAGGGGCCCCAGCTCCTTGAAATGAGGAGTGCTTGCTAACAGCAGTTAGTGAAGGCAGCGGGAGCCAGGACAAAGGCTGAGAGACAAGGGAAATGCAAGCAAGAGACTCAAAACAGAAACGGATTCACTTGTCGTAGGTAGGCAAGATCCTCAATGAATCAGTCCTTCTGTGAGTAAGGATATGTAATTTGAAATATGACCTCACTGACAAGTTTTGGGGTTTATGTTTGGCACTACTGGCATCTTGACAAAGGACCACAGCATTATGAATGCAGGGAATGAAGGGAAGAGGAGACTTGGCTGGCCCCCCACCTCCTTCTTCCTTTCTATGCAGACAATCCTGGAAGCTGTGTGGTGGTTTCCTAGGAAACAGTTTGGATGTGAAACTGCAGAAATTGTGCTGCCAGGCAGCAGGAGATGCAATGGCAGCATTCAGAGCGAGGCCAGACCTTTTCTTAACACATCTCAGCCTGTTTCCTCATACGTGAGGAGGAGACGGATCTACTCAAGTGTGTGTAGGCATGTAAGTGGGTGTGCATGTGTGTGTAAAAAGCACTTTAGGTGGTGTTGTAGAACACAGGGTTCCTCCCTTCTTTCTTACCCATCTCACGAGCATGACGGATTTAACAGGCACCATTGAATACATGAATAAAGGAGCTCTGGTAGCATAGTGGTTACGAATCAGGCTGTGAACCGCAAGGTCAGCAGTTCGAAACTATCAGCTGCTCCATGGGAGAAAGATGAGGCTTTCTGCTTCCATAAAGACTTACAGCCTTGGAAACACTGTTCAGGTTCGCTATGGGTCAGAAATGACTTGATGGCACTTAACAACAGCAATTAAATACATGGAGTCCTGGTGTGGCACCCAACTGCTCACTGCAAGGTCAGTGGTTCAAACTCACCAGTCACTCCTTGGAAACCCTATACAGGGTCACTATGAGTCAGAACTGAATCGGCAGCACATAACAACAATCGAATGGGATGTAAACATGACAGTGTTGGCAATGAGTGTGAAATTGATATTGTTTTTATACCTGGGCTGATACTTAGCAAGAAAATTCATTATGTGGCATTATCATTGTTATTAGATGATAGCTTTTTTTGTAACTTGAAAAACATTTTAAAATGCAAATACTTTCCATTATCACCATTATAAATTTGAAATTCTATAATTGAGTGTTTTAGACTCTCTCTGAATAAGCACAGCCCCATAGTAGGGGTTTGAAGGCCCTGATAAACAACACTCCCTGTTTCTCTACCCAGTTCAGAATCCAATGAGAGATGGACAGGGAGTGGGACATTTGTTGTTGTCATAGTTGTTGTGTGCCGTCGAGTCAGTTCCAACTCAGAGTAACCCTGTATTTGTTTCCGAGGAGCGGCTGGTGGGTTTGAACCACCAACCTTGTGGTCCAGCACAAACAAATGGCAGCATCATGACATGTATAATCCCGGTGGAGAATGTGGCTGACTCTACAGCACCGTTAGGGCTTTTCAATGCTGCCACACCTGGTGTGGCACTGTAGGATCAGCACTGGACTGGGAACCACAAGGTCGGCAGTTCAAACCTACCGGCTGCTCCTCAGAAACCCTATACTATGAGTTGGAACAGACTCGACGGCACTCAACAACAGAGTTGGGGAGTCCATGGTCTGTCACAACAGGCAGCGGACAAGTGTAGCCACTCTTGCTTCTCTGTCCACTCAGGGCTGGGTCCACCCGCCAGCCCCTCACCCGTACCCCATAGCTCACTACAGGTAAGGGTGTCTCCCACACACCTTCTCTGCAGCAGACCTTTATTAACACAACGCAAGCAGTACAACTGTGTGCCAGAGCTTGTTGGCAATGTGCATCTCAAAGACTTCAAAGGAGTTAAAACTAGAATGGCTAATTTAATTGATAATGTGAATACCATGAGGGCCAGCCTGGATGCCCACTTCAGGACCTCGGCACTTATTTCCCCAGCTGTTGGGAGCAGAGCCCATCTCTCAGACCTGCCTTACCCCAAGTTACAGTCCCTCCTGAGGACAGCGGGTGTGAGTAAATATTTACCCCCCACTGCAACTTGGTGTGTCTCTGAAGGGTCAACCAAGACCTTTCCCCCACCCCAATTCCTTCTTCCTCCATTCTGTATGTTTCTGTTGCAGTTCTTTCTGAAACAACATAAGATTACTTTTCAGAAGACCTAAACCATACATTTAATCATAAGAAGGTGATGGATTCTACCACACAGAATTATAGTTAGAAACTCCTGTTTACCTGTCATTTTTCTTGTTATTTACGAGTTCCTACTTCTCTCAGCGATTTTTTCAATTTCTTTTCCATAGAATTCCTATTAATCTGATCTTGGATTTCCAGGCTAGCCTTCTAATTTTCCAACCATTTATCTCTTATTTTACATCCCTTCTCTTTTTACAAGGATCCCTAATGGTGCTATGGTTAAGCACTCAACTAACCAGAAGGTCAGCAGTTCAAAGCCACCAACTGTTCCATGTGAAAAAGGTGTGGCCCTCTGGTTCAATAAAGGTTATCTTCGTGGACACCCTGTGGGGCAGTTCTGCTCCGTCCTCCAGACTTGCTGTGAGTGACAATCAACCCCACAGAAGTGTGTTTTGTTGTCGCTGGTGATGGTTTCCTTTTTTTTTATTGTAATTTCTAGGATAATTGCTTGACTTTTTCTTCCAATATCTCAATTAAATTTTCATTTTTTTTTTATTTCTGAGAACTTTTAAAAACTTCTCTAAATTGTACTTTTTATAGCATTCAGTTCTTACTTTGTGGATCTTCTTTTATCTGGGGACACATGTGAGTTTTTTTTTTTTTTTTTAAGATTTCTTCTCCATATATGATGTCCTCCATGTTTTCCTTTTATTATACATTTGTTTGTTGGGGTCTCTGTCTTTCCTGGTAGAGGTTTCCCTCAAGTATCTGGTTATCTTTGGTTATTAGTTCATTTTTAAGAGGCACTAAGAAGCTGAGAGTCCTTGAGTAGGAATTTTTGAGGATGGGACTCAGCAGGATGATCTGTCTGGATTGCTTCCTTGGGAAATTACCACTGTCAGTGTAGAGAGTGAATGGCACTACATGGATTATTTATTTTATATCTGTATTTTTTCTAACTTTGTATTGTGAATTGAGTGAAAGTTAACAGTCAAGATCATCAACTTTACATTCAACAAATTATATGTTTTGTTTCATCTCAGTGATTACAATCCTTTCCCTGCAATAACAATTATCCTACCTCCTCCCTGTGCCTTCCCTTCTATATCTTCTAATTCACAAATGAACAAAGCAAAAATATTCGATGCACACATATAAAACAAAAAATATGTACGCATTTGAATGTCCAAAGGGCATATTCTACAAGCCAGCCTCCTGAGTGCAGGCACACAGCCTAGCTCTGTCCAAGGGCCTAGAGCCTGCAGCTGCTCTGTCTCTCCATGCCATGGTCTCTGTCACCGTCTCTGTGGTCACTGCTTTAATAGGTAGGATCTCACACTCCACTCATGCTCCTTCTTCTTGGTACTGGGACCGTCTGTTCCTGAAATGGAAGGTTAACTATTCCCCCTACTTCCCCATTTTAGTTGTACATTTTCTAAAATGACAGTTGTGACAATCATAATTTATCTTGCTAACAATTACTAACAATTGAATCATAAAATAAAAAACTCCCCCATCCCATTTCACCAGACCCATCTGGAAAAGAAGAAAACTAGTCAGTGGGGATTCTAACTCACCTCCCTTATTCTGAAACTAACCACACTCATGAAAGCTTGTAAGACAGTCACTTGGTGCCTTTATAGCCCCCAATTTTGATGGCCAATGTCTAGATTGCTGGCTTGTTCCTTGATATGAAGAATCCTTCCATTTTGGTTGAAATTTTGAGCAACTGCATACATAAGCAAAAGTCTAGTTCATCAAATTGTAGTAATTTACACTAGCTCAAGCATCTTTATGTTCATGTGGTCAAGTTATGGTCAGCTAGCCATCCAAGCTAGGTCAAATGGTTACTATCTACAAGTTTGGGAGTTTGCACACACCTCCCCACACTTCAGACTAGCTGGCAGCTTCACTTTCAGCTAGCTCTATCCCTCAGTGGCTAGATCAGTGCCCATGGACTTGGGAGTTCACACATCTCCCTAAACTCCAGACCAGCTAGGCCTTCCTCTTCTCTCTCATCTCAAGGTCAACCAGTATCAATGGAACATGGCTAAACTCAACCCATGTCTTCATTGAGGCATTTCCCCAACTTCCACTCACAAGTAGACCCACATGGTCACCAGAGAGCATACTAGACTGCTTGTGGGGGGTCCCTGTGAGTTCAGTCTTAGAAGGAGGTTTCCCGTGATGGGTTGACTGAATTATTTCTTTTAAGAAGGATCAGCATGAGGCTGGTCCCTACGAAGTAGAGGTTAAAGATATTCTAAATGTCAACCTTTTCTAATATGTTAAATACTCCACAATCCCTGCTATCAATTACCACTGCTTCTCTTCCTCATGTCCCAGGGGTCTGCCATACCCTGAACATCTGGAAAGTCTATGTCAATGTATATTTGCAGTCGTTTTGTATTACCTTTAGTAAAACTTTACTCTCATGGGAGATCAATGATATTGTCCAATGATTTCCACATTCCATTTGGTTAGCTTTCTTTGGAATGGGCACAAATACAGATCTCTTCCAGTCAATTGGCCAGGTAGTTGTCTTACAGATTTCTTGGCATAGATGAGTGAGTGCCTCAAGTTCTGCATCAGTTTGCTGAAAGATTTCAATTTGTATTCCATCTATTCCTGGTGTCTTTTCTTTGCCAATGTGTTCAATGCACCTTGGATGTCTTCCTTCAGTATAATTGACTTGGATGTCTTCATTCAGTATCATGCTCATATGCTACCTCTTGAAATGGTTGAATATCCACCATTTCTTTTTGGTACAGTGAATGTGCATTCCTTCCATCTTC
>NW_006408662.1:2548965-2569704 GCF_000296735.1 Chrysochloris asiatica
ACTTTAAAAAGTTCCTGTGCAGCAGATTTGCCCAGTGCAATACGTCCATGGTCCTTAGGAGGTCTGATATAAAAGTTCAAAAGTGTAGTCATAGTTGCTTGCTTTGGAATCATCCCTGATTTTCAAAACCTGAGGTTGCAGTCGTGGTTCCAGGACCACTGCATCAGGTAGAGAAAGATATTTTAGGTGATGTGTGAAAAAATAAATGAAGTGAGACAGTGGAGAGAATTGAATAGTCATACCAATATCCTCCATCATCCACTCTTTCAGATCCCCCAGAAAAATAGAAGGCATCTTTCTGCTGGAGACACTCCAGTAGTTTCTCCCCTGTTGGGCGTGAGCACTTGCTCATGCTTTGATCTCCTCTCTGTTTCAGACTACAAACGTCTCAACTGCCCATTACGGTTTTTTATGCAATCATTCCTATGAGAGTAAAAGAGCATTTCTTGATCTGAAGAAACATGACTCAGCAGTTCAAATTTGTGGAATATCTTCAGTTCCAGTCCGTTTATACTATTTGAGTGTTTGCACCTACCACTGGGTAAGCGAATCCCAGTTTAAAATAAATGTCTGTTCCATTCAGAGCCCTGTAACTCCCTGGGTCTAGTGGAATCAATGTGACTTACCAGCGCTGTGCAGGACCTCCCCCAGGGCATCTGCTCCACATCCACCTGCAGCCTCTTTCTCTCTTGTTAGGACACAGAACAGTTCCTGCGATTTCATGTCTCAGGGTGTAAGAGGGGCATGTTTAGATTCAGCCCATCTCTGAATCACTCCACCTCCTCCACTTCCTTTCATCTCATGTACCTTGGTGGCCACCTCAAGTGAGCACACCAGGATTTCTACTTTTCAGCTCTAATTAACTCCCAATACTGGAAGGGGGAGGACATCCGTAATTCTACTTTAACTTACCCCTACATTTCCATATTGATCTCTGTAGGGTTGTGTCCTGTAGGGGCATCCCTTTAATAGGCTAGCTTTCCATAGTCCACTTGCCTGGCCATATGACTTTGGCTACCACACATGAGTAAGTAAAAAAATAATACATAGGTGCGATCCTATCCAGAGATGCAGCAACAACAGAGATGGAGGCAGAGATGAGGACATGGAGAGCTAGAGCAGCTTGAGGACTCTAGACACATGGAAAGAGAAAGGCTGTGTGCTGGTGGCTAGGAGGCAGGCTTGCAGAATGTGCCCTTTGATTGTTTAAGTGATTATATATTCCTGAGCATTTTTGTGTACATCAAAAAAACAAAAAAAACCCCAGAGGGAATAGAAGCAAATCCTGTTGAATGATGATGCACGGAGGGGATTGTTATTATTGCAATGAAACGATGAGTGTAAAACCAATGTTCTCCCATGTAAACTATCACTCAGTTTGCAATAAAATAAATAAACAAATAAAACATAGGGGCAAACAACATCATACTGAGCTGATTTGTTTCTACCTTCGTTGATCAAAGCAATGGTCTTCCAAACAGAATCTATCTGTTCACCTTGATGGGCTATGCATAAGCCAAGCAGCTCTTTGCTAAATCAAGAGTTGTTTAAGGCACTGTCCAAGTAGTCCTAGTGGTGTTAGGGTCCAGCTGCTCCTCCTAGTTGACCCTAGGGGGAAAGACATTCCATGCTCACGAATCCCTTATCCTATTGTTCCAGTATCAGGTTCCTGTATAAACTATTACCATTGTATCATGCAATTCTTCTGGACACTGCCTTCCCATGGAGAGTGTTTTCTCTGATATTACCTAAGGCAGTATGAGCATTTTTGTTTTCAAGATTATTTTGTGTCCTTCAGTCATAAGGGCGGTTTCAACTAAGTTCCAATAGCAAGCTAGTAATTTTTTCTAAGGTGAAGTTTTCTGGTCTCAAAACCCAACAGTCCCTACTTGGTGACACTCACAAGCTGCAGTCTGAGCGTCATGCAGGCCTGTTATATAGACAATTTGTCTGCAGGCAGAATCCAGTCAGATTAATGCCTGCATGAATTTGGGCAATCTTATTGGTTCTCACATAGCATGTTCAATCAATACTGGCAAAAGGGTAATTTCTAAATGATCTGTTTTACAGTACCAGATAGGAGACGTTCACTGGTCAGACACAATATTCATTCCCACAATACACAGGTAAAGAGATGCAAACACCTTACATAAAGTATATAAAGACAGTTCCAAGTAATCAATACACAAAAAAACTAAAATTTACAGTCTAGCTATATACATGCAGGTAGATCTTTTGTTTCTAAGAATAGATGTCCAACTGTAGATTAGTTACAATTATTAAAATTGAAATCTTTGGATGATCTCAAAACAACAGTATAAGATTTGATTGCTTCATGATTTCATACTTAGCAAAATGGAGGAGATCAAGTGTCTTTACATGAAGGAAAAATGAAGAAAACAAAGCCCCTGAGGATTGAAGATTTCATGGAACAAAGCTTAAAATTATGTCTTTTTTTCTTAATGAATACAAGTTTCCATGGTGAGCAGCTATATAATGGATTCTGGATTAGCATTTAAAATGGCAATGCCTGAAATTTTGGCTCTTTACACATTGTGTGGTGCTGTAGGATAAGCACTGGACTGCAAGGTTAGTTTGAACTGCAAAATCGGGGGTTCAAACTCACCAGTCACTCTTAGGAAACCCTATACAGGGTCACTATGAGTCAGAACCAACTTGAAAGCATTTAACAACAACAGCAATGCACACTTGTAGCCATGAGACCTCTTTGTAATTACAATGAAATAAACACACAGGGTTTTTTTTGTTGTTGTTGTTTATTTTTTATATTAAACCATGAGGTAATGGATTTGTTACAAATCGGGCTGTGAACCTTAAGATCAGCAGTTCGAAACTACCAGCTGTTCCACGGGAGAAAGATAAGGCTTTCTGTTCCCATGAAAATTTACAGCCTCGGAAACCCTGTACAGGGTCGCTATGGGTTGGAATCGACTCAACAGCACACAACAACAACAACCCTTTTCCTGGTAGCATAGTAGACGAATTGGGCTGCTAATCACATGGTCAGCAGTTTGAAACCACCAGCTGTTCTGCTGCAGAAAGATGAAGCTTTCTGCTCCTGTAAAGATTTACAGCCTTGGAAATCCTATACCGGGTCGCTATGAGTCGGAACCGACTCCACAGCACACAACAACAACAACAACCCTTTTACTCGAGTCCTGGTGTGGCGCTGTGGGTTAATGCGCCAGACTGCAAAGCCATTTGAACTGCAAAGTCGGTGGTTCAAGCTCATCAGCTGCTCCTTGGAAACCCTTTATGGGACACTATGGATTGCAACTGGCTCGATGAAACTTAACAACAACATCCTTTTCCTGGTGTGGCACTATAGGATAAACACTGAACTAGTAACCATAAAATCAGCAGTTCAAACCCACCAGCTGCTCCACTGAAACCCGTTACAGGGTTGCTGTGAGTTGGACATGACTCTCCAGCTCTTACAACAGCAGCAAAACCCTTTTCTACTGTGACACCATAGAGTAAGCACTGGACTGCTAAACACACAGTTTCCATAGAGCAATTGGCGGATTTGAACCACCAGCTTTATATGGTACTATGTGTTGGAAATGACTCCACAACACTTAACAACAACAACTCTTTTCTAGATAGAAATGACAGATTTACAAAGCTGCAATGTAGTTTCCAGTCAGACCTTTTTAATGGTGGATTTTGGGTTTATCAGTAAGAAGAACCTTTTAAAACCAAACTAAGATATCAATTATTATTTTTTCTTTTATATAAGAAAAAAAATTCAAGATTTATCCAAATTCTACTGATAACCCATCAATTCACATTCTTATATCTTCCCAATCTATTTGGGAACCACTGTGTATGGGACTCTAAGGATCATGATGATGGTGGTGGTAGTTGCGTGCTGTGGAGTTGGTTCTGATTCATAGCGACCCTGCATAGGGTTTCCGAGACTATAAATCTTTACAGGAGCAGAAAGCTTCATCTTTCTTCCATAAAATGGCTGATAGTTTCGAACTGCTGACCTTGAAGTTCATAGCCACTAGGCTACCAGAGCTCCTTTCAAGGATCATAGCAAGCATAAATTCCCACTCGTTTTGACTTCTCTGCTCAGTTCTGACACCAGCGACATGCAGCACCTCTTTCTCTGACTTTAGCCACGTGAACCTAGGACCAACCTCACAAGTTCAAAGGACACAGCCCTCCAGACTGCCAAGTAGGCCCGAGATTTCAGAACCAGAGTTAGCTGCAAGCTTGGGTATCCCCAAGATACACACAATCTTGATCTGCTCATTGTAAGTTCAGGGCTTTCCCCCTTACCCCTTCAGGACACCAGTCACAGGTTCAATGGGAGCTCAGTATCTATCCCCTCTGACTTGCTAGCTCCCATTACTCCTTTGGGCTTAAGAATTCACTGGAACAACACAGAGAAGTAACAGAAAGTGGGATACTTACAATTACAGGTTGAGTAGGAAAAAAAGATACAAATAAAAAGATACATAGGGTAAGATCTGGTTAGGTTTCCACTGTAGTTTCCATGTTCTAAAAAGGGACATGAGCTCCTCTTGTGGTAGTTATGTGCCGTGGAGTCGGT
Organism: Chrysochloris asiatica; assembly: GCF_000296735.1. Lineage (NCBI taxonomy): Eukaryota > Metazoa > Chordata > Mammalia > Afrosoricida > Chrysochloridae > Chrysochloris > Chrysochloris asiatica. Next base: position 2,553,548 of record NW_006408662.1, read on the forward strand.
TCTGACTCATAGAGACCCCGTACAGGGTTTCCAAGGCTATAAATCTTTATGGGAGCAGAAAGTCTCATCTTTCTCCCACAAAACAGCTGGTAGTTTTGAACTGGTGACCTTGAGGTTTGCAGCCCAACTCATAACCACTACACTACCAGAGCTCCTTAATATCCTCTTACTGACACAGATGTCTTCCACCAACCAAGAAGTTCACAGAGCTCCTTTGTCCAGAGCTTTTGTTGGAGGCTTCATTACAAAAAGCCAGCCCCAGACCCTCTTACCTGAAGCTGGCTGGTATCACTAGGGGATCATGGCATTCGGTCTTTCTGGTTTACCCCAGTGTCTCCTCATCACCTCACCTAACTTGTTAGTTAGGTGTGGAGCCCTTATTGGTTATATTTATATTTCAAGGGTTTTTTGTTTGTTTGTTTGTTTGTTTCATTTGGTTTTTAGAAATTCTCTCTCAGGAACTGAAGGCAAAGACTAAATTATTTGGGCAACCCTAAATTCTAAACCCTACATGGGCTTCCACATCAAGGAATTCCAGAAACAGCACCACTTCTTGACTTTTCTACCTACCCAGTGCAGATGGCCTTGGGGCCCCAGCTGAGGAGGCAGCTCTTCAGGCAAATCTGGACTTCAGATCTTCCTTCCATATTCCTTCCCCTGCTAGCATCTTTGACTGTGAACAAAGTGCTACATACCTTCTTCTCAAAACCTAATGGTTTACCTAAATGATAGCAGGGTTAAAAGAGGTGCAGTTCACGGTTAGGTGCCAAGATGTCTGATCATCTCCCCTTAGGGTGGTCAAGTGGGGAAAATCTCCAAGTAAGGTGACCATTCATGCAGATTGGGGGGTGGGTGGTGATGGATTTTCTCCGTCTCATCTATGGTGTGTAAGCTTACATGCCACCTAGCCAGTCCTACTAGACCAAAGGGGACTGACAGAATGTAGGCTCACATAGGGTCTCTCAGTCATGCTGCCACATGAAGGTGATACCAAGCGTGGAAGATTCTGTGTCCTGGGACAGTTTCCTGGATCCATGGGGGACCAGTATACCATGATGATCCCTTTTAAGTTTCTTATCTGTGACATAAAATGAGGTGTTTGTGGAAGAGTTATCCTTCCACCTGGACAGCCTTTTGAGGTGGGGTGGGAGGGTAATGCTGGTCTGGGGTATGTTGTTTGCTTAGGAGTAGTTCATCTTAGTGACTGATGCCCCTTTCCTAATGGCCTCCTGGCTAGCTAGAAATCTGAGACCCTCTAACAGGCCATGTGGGGAGGCCAGCTCTCACCATGTATTGCAGCCAAGGAGGACCATTCCCCTGAGTGATTTCAAGTCAGGTTTGTCATGTCATCTTTGCCTGATGGCTACTTCTTGTTGTTGTTAAGTGTCTTCAAGTCACTTCTGACTTACAGCCACCCTGTCTAGAGTTTCCGAGGAGCTGCTGGTAAATTTGAACCACCAACCTTGCAGTTCAAACAACTTAGCGGTCCAGTGAATTATCCTGCAGCACTACTCTGGTTACTTAAATTCCTCCAAAGCACATGTGTTTCATGCCCTTTACTGTTGGGGGAACAACAGAAGCTCCCATTGGTCCAGCCAATTTCCTATAAGGACTGCATTAAGAGCTTTGTTTGTTGTTCTTCTTAACTGCCATTGAGTCCGTTCTGATTCACAGCAACCCTGTGAAGGGTTTCCAAGAAGTGGTTGGTGGATTTGAACTGCAAACCTAGTGCCTACCATACAGTGCCACAGCCTCATATAGTCATCTCTTTCAGAGCAATCAGTAGTGGTAGCTGGGTACCATCTAATTCTCTGGACCCAAGGTGGTGGAGGCTGAGGTTTGTGTGGTCCATGAGTCCTTTGGATTGATTGTTTCCATGCATGGTAGGGCCACCACCAAAGGGAAAAGTTATGCTAAAGAAACAATAGCTAGGATTTTCAGGAGAATAGGGAAAGGAAGAAGGGAGAGTCAGGGGACTGATCCTCGGAGAGTGGAAATCTTAAAGCAGTTATTTTTGAATGGGACAAATCAAGCAGACATTGCTGAGTCCAAACAAAACTCTGGGGTCCTGCTCTGACACATCTACCTAATGGCTAATGACTGTGACCATTTATTTTATGGCTTCCAGAAGGTCTTCTTTGGTGATGTGTCTGTTAATTTTCTCTGTTTCTTTTCAAATTAAATTGTTTGTCTTTTCAATGTTCTACATCCTACATTAATGAGTAGCTTCTGGGATCTTAAAAGCTCATGAGCTGCCATCTAAGGTGCAGCTATTGGTTTCTCTGTATGCAGAAGGAAAAAGAGAGATGAGAATTGGAGATGCTTGGAATCAGGTAGTCCAACTGACTAATGGGCCATGTGAACAGCAGTCTCCATGACCCTGAGACCAGAAGAAACAGATGGTGCCCAGCTATCACTAGCAACTGCTCTGAAAGAGATCACATTAGAAGGTCCTGGATACAATGACAAATTGTATGACAAAACTCAAAATTATTTTTAAAAAAAGAACAGACTAACTGGCCAGAAAGAGACTGGAGGAACTTGAGACTAGGGCCCTCAATTACCCTTCAGGTCTACAAAGGAACTTATTATGTTCATGGCCCAATTTTCAGCCAAGCAGCAGATAGTTATACAAGGGGACAATAACATTAGTAAGGTATGCTCACCGTGGAATGGTCAACCATTCTAAATCAAATGAACAATGTTTACCTAAGGACAGAGTTGAGCAGGGATGGGAAAGTGGGTGGAAGGGAAATAGGAATGACAGGGAGGAAGTGGGATAACTGTTGTTCTGTGGAGGGGATTACAATCATTGCGATGAAACAAAGAGTGTGATTTGCTGAATGTAAAACTAATGATCTTGTCTGTAAACCTTCACTCAATTCACAACCAAAAGTAAAAAAAAGTTTGTCTTTGTGTTGTGGAAATGTTGAAGTTTTCTATAATTTTTTTGGTATATCATTGTAGACTTCATTTGCATCTTTGTGAGGACTAAAGATGTTGAGAAATTATCAATGTGCTTATTGACCATGTATAGATTGTTTGTTCAAGTGTTTGGCCCACATTTTTTTCTACTATTTCACAAAGTTTATTTGTTTGTTTTAACAAAAGCAGAATAATTAGAATAACGTCAACACTAATCAACTGTGACTGAAGTGGTCAGTGACCCATCCATATGTTTTCATTGTTGTTGCTGAGAATATGTTACAGCAAAACACATACCAATTCAACCATTTTTCATGTACAATTCAGTGACATTGGTTATATTCTTCAATTGTGCAACCCTTTTTACCTCTATGGACTCAGGTAGAACATTTTTCCCTCTTGCCACAATCAAGGATGCAGTAGTCATGAAATTGAATGATGTACTACATTAGGCAACCCTGTTGCGCAAGACCTGTTTAAAGTGTTTCAGAGCAAAGATGTCAGTTTGAGGAGTAAGTCGTATTTTCAATCGCCTTTTATGCATGTGAAAGGTGATCAATAAATAAGGAAGGACATAGAAGAATTACATGCATTTGAGTTATGGCATGGGATAAGATTATTAAAAGTACCATGGACTGCCAGAAGAACAAACAAATCTGTGATAAAAGAAGGACAAACAGAATGTACTTTGTCTCTCATGCTTTGGAAATGTTATCAGGAGGGACCAGTCCCTGGAGAAGGCCATCATTCTTGGTAAAGTGGAAGGCCAGTGAAAAGAGGAAGACCCCCAATGAGATGGGCTGGCATTGTGGCAGCAGCTATGGGCTCAAGTGTAACAACAATTGTGAGAATAGCACAGGACCAGACAGTGAGTGTTGCATTGTTGTGCATAGGGTCACTGACAACAACTTAACAACAACAACCAGAAAGGTCACCACAACAATAAAGCTCCCATGCTCTGCCTGCAATGTGAGGATCTGACCTTCATCCATCTAAAGGTGAGGCTCCCCCCACCCCACCCCCCTTTGGACCTGGATGGACCTTCGTAACTGCCTCGACCACAAAAGTCTGATTTAGGTAAGACTGCATGACTGAGACTAGGTCATAAAAGATCATACTTGTTCCTGGCTGTCTTGTCTTTGGAACCCAGCCAGTATTGTGAGGAAGCAAAGACTACATGAAGAAGCCAGGTGGTGGCGTTGTGGATGAAGTCCTAACCATGTTCCTGGTCAACCAGCAACACCAACCACCAGACAAATGAGTGAACGAAACCCTCGATGATCCCAACTTCCTTGCCTCAAGTCTTCTAACTGAACTGAGGGCCCGATCCATGAGAAGCAGAAACAAGTCCTTCCCACAGTGCCCTGTTTAAACTCCTGACTCATAGAAACCATGAGCGATAATGCATGGTTATTGCTTTAAACCACTAAGTTTGGGGTGGTTTGTAATGTGGCAACAGATAACTGAAAGATTTAAGACTTACATGGTTAACACATGGCGGTGGTGGTTGTGCCACTGAGTCGATTCTGACTCACAGCGACGCCATCTAGGGTTTTGGAGGCTGCAAATCTTGACGCGAACAGAAAGCCTCATCTTTTTGTTCGCGTCAACTGATAGAGTCAAACTACTGACCTTTTGCTAACAGCCCAGTTCATCATCCAGTGCGCCACCAGGGATCCTTAACTCACATGACATGCTTAATAGAATGCCTGACATCTGGTAAGTAATCATTACAGTTTTTGGTGGGGGAGGGAGGTAGAATAATCTTCATACTGAAAAAGGTAGCTGATAGTTTAGAAGAGAAGGATGGAAGCTTCACACAGGAAAGGGAGGAAGTACCTTGTTGTTAAGTGTCGTCAAGTTGGTTCTGACTCATAGTGACCCTGTATAGGATTTCCAAGGAGTAGCTGGTAGGTTTGAATCACCGACCCTGTGGTTAGTGGTCCAGTGCTTATCCTACAGCACCACACAAGGACTCCTAGTTGCTTTAAATAAATCAAAGGCTTGTGCTAGCTTCATTCCACCCCAGGGAACAGCGGTAGCTACATATCCACAGATTGACTTTAAGGACTTCTGCCACCAAAATGGTGCCAGAAAAGGAAAATGCTGTTCTGGTTTTCCAAAGGGGGAGAAAATAAACTCTTCATCCAGATGTGATCATGAGTTATGGAAACATCTGGAGTGGAACTTGGGAGTCCTAGAAGCCAGGGTGGAATGGGATTTGGTGAGTACTGAGTGTAATCCTGTCCCATTCAGCATGACTTTACTGAAGACATCCATGGTAAACTCATACATTTGTAGGTGATAAAAAGTTACAGAATAGCAAATGAACACTACCGGTTCTATGTTGTTGTTTCGACCTATAGTGACCCTGTAGAGGGTTTCCAAGGAGTGACTGGTGAGTTTGAACTGCCAGCCTTGCAGTTGAAATGATTTTGCACTCCAGCACATTAACCCACATCACCACACCAGGACAGGTTCTATAGGTGGGTATTTATGAGCTTGGAACTTAGCATTCCTATCTATCAACACTTGAACAGATTGAGTAACCTCTTTACGCTTCAATGCTTCTTCTGTCAAATGTGGACACTAACAATTACCTCTGAAAGGTTCTTGTGAAATGAGAGAAAAATGCATATAAAGTCCTTATCCTGGCTCATATTAAATAAATTATTATCTCATTATTTATGGAGAAAAGAATCAGCTTCCAGAAAGATCCTGATGAGCAGCCCAAATGGGAAGGAAACTACAGTAAATAAAATGCAATGTCCTTCCTAGAACCCAGATCCTAACAGCAGAGAGACAGGAAGGGTGAGACGCTCTTAGCAGCAAAACAAAGAACAAAGATGTACGCGGTTTAAAGGAGGACAGCTTAATGACTCAACGGTTTGGTGAGGTTGTTCAAAAGGTGACGTGGCCAAGCTATATTAATAATAAATCTTAGCCAAGAACAACCAAACTATGAGAACACACTTTGGGCTTTTCCATTGAGTTCTGATGCAATTTTTCCCTAGACTAGAAAGTTCAACATGAATTTGAGATGCAAATCCCTGAGATAGTTATTTCCATAAACTTTGGACAGCCCCAATGAGACAGGTTCTATTTTTGGCAGCTGTATTCTCTGCCTGCTAATTGGACTCGATCCTGCTATCTAGTTCTTACTCAGTCTTTACCCAGAGTGCCTTAGTTTTCACCTTACCATGCTATCATTTTTGATTCAGTGTTCCAGACACTGGACAATGCAAAAGATACATAGAAACATGTTACAACCACAAGCCTAGGCGCCAACATTCAGCCCTGAAGGAGACTGTTGTGGCCTTCCGTTCATATCAGATTGTCAAGAAGCTGTCAGAGCAGGAAGGGAAGAGATTGAGAGTAAACTTTAACAACTCATCCCATCAAATTAAATGTGGACACCTTTCATGCCTGGTGAGGCTGCTGTGTGGATCACAAAGGAAGTCTGCCAAAATTCCTATAGCTTCCATGCTTTGTTCTGGAAAACAATAGTAGCTGTGAACAATCTTACTGAAACCACCACAATTATTACCAGAGAACTGTAGGAACCCAGGGAGTGATATTCTACAGTCATTTGGCATTGGACATGACTCTGGCCCCCAAGGGGGTCACTTGTGAGGTAGTTGGAAGCCACTGCTGTGCACAGATGCTGTCCCTAAAACATCTCAGTTGTCTACGCCATTACCAAAAAGATTCAGGCCAATCGAAAACGTTGAACTGAACTATCGTCCTCACTCTACTGTTCAGAGGCACTATGGGTCCCATGACTTGAAATATTGGCTAGCTCCCTTCACACCTCAATCATGGTTTTAACACCTTTATTCAATCTGCAACAGCTTTTTATTATATTCTTGGCCATAAACCAAATAAAAAAATCCAAGTCCATTGTCACCAAGTCAACTCTAACTCATGGTGACCCCATGTGCTACAAAGTAGAACTGCTCCGTGGTGTTTTCTTGGCTATGTGGTTGTGGTTGTTGTTAAGTGCCCTCGGGTCAGTTTCGAATCATAGTGACCCTGTATAGGGTTTCTGAGGAGCGGCTGGTGAGCCTGAACCACTGACCTTGTGTTTCAAACCAACCTTACAGCCCAACTGTTTAACCCACAGTGCCACACCAGGACTCCTTTCTTGGCTATAGTCTTATTATTATTATTATTGTAATTTGGTATGTATGAACTAGAAGCCTAGTAGCAATACTTTTTGACTTACCCATACCTGTTCACCTTACAGGCCTATCTATCATTTAGCTGACAACTGAGCCACGGCGAGTTCAGTTCTGTTTTAGGCCTGAGGGGTGTCAGGCTATAGTCTCTGGGGTTCCACGAGTCTGGCAGACATTTTTATGAGCTTGAGTTTTGTCCCACATTGCCCTCCCATTCTGCCAGGACTCTTACTGTAATCCTTTTCAGAGTGGTTGGCAGTGTAGCCAAGCACCAAATAGTTCTATGGTCTCAGGGATGTAGAGGCTGGGGTTCACGTGGCCCATTCATCCTTTGGACTCCTGTTCCCTAGAGTCTTTGATTTTCTTCACTCTTGTTTGCTCCGGACAGGGAGAGAACACTAGTTGCACCTTAAATGGTCGATCCCGAGCTTTCAAGACCTCAATCACTACTCATCAGAATAGGATATAGAACATTCTTTTTGTGGACTATGTTATACCAATTGACCTTGGTGTCCCCTGAGATGGTCTGGGCCCCCTTGCCCAATGACTCATTCCTACAAGGTATTTTGTTATTGGTAAGGCTTTTCATAGCATTGCTCCCAGCTTGCTCTGCTATACTCATTGATAAGTTTACAGCAAACACAAGCACGTATTTACAAATATGTATCTGTGGGCATAGTCCCATTTGCCTTCCCTCCCTTGTTCAGTTTGTATGTATCCATGTGTAGATTATTGTTATATCTGTTACTGCAGGGTTTGGTATGCAATAGTATTTTCCCGTGGCGCTATAGGATAAGCACTGGACTGCAAGATTGGTTTGAATCATATGGTCAGTGGTTCAAACTCACCAGCTTCTCGAAAACCCTAAACAGGGTCACTATGAGTCAAAACTAACTTGGAGGCACTTAACTACAAGAGTATTTACCGCCACTGTTTCTGTCTCCTCCCAGTGCCTTCCTTTGCCCGGACCATTTTGTGTTGACCTTTCCTATTGCCTTCCTTCAGCCAAGTGTCTATCCTCTAGTTAGTGATTTACCCCTTCCTACTCCTGGTAACTTCCAAAAAAGAATGTTTCTTTCTGTGTGTAATCTTGTCTTGACTTTTTACAGCAGTAGTCTCATACAGTATAGATCTGTCCTTTTGTGATTGACTAATTTCAGTCAGCATAATGCCCTCTAGTTTCTTCCATGTTACAGGTGTTTCACAGATTTCTCATTCTTTAACATTGCATTTAATTGCATGTATGTAGCCTCCATTGATGGGTACTTACACTGTTTCTGTCTCTCTGCTATTGTAAAAACGCTGATCATTCACAGGTTTGGATCATAGTTCTTATTTCTCTAGGATATGTACCTAGTAGTGGAATTGCTAGATCATAGGGTATCTCTAGTCCCGATTTTTAAAGGAAGTTTGGCTGAAATCTCTATGAAAGGAGTTTGCCAGGTTTTTTTTCTTCTGCAGAGTCACTGAGTGGGTTTGGACCACCAACCTTTAGGTTAGCAGCAATCCCAAACAGCTCGTGCCTCCAGAGTCACCTTAGTATGTTAGTATGTTGGTGGTGGTGTAAAGTGCCATCGAGTCAGTTCCGACTCATAATGAACCTGTATAGGGTTTCTGAGGAGCGGCTGGTGAGTTTGAACCACCGACCTTGCGCCACTGCTCATTAATACCTGGCCACTAAGATCCTCCAATAGCTGGGCAGATGAAGCAGCTTCTGGACCAACAAGAGTGAAGGCCAGTCCAAACTCAACTGCACAAGGACTGATGCTATCCCAACAGCATTAAGAACAGACTTTCTCTCAAGCAACAGGGGGCACTTGGCCAGGGGCTCACAGTGCCCATTTCTCACCCTCAGATTTGGCCTAGACTTCAGTTTAGGCGTGGCGCGGGACCCCACCATCCCCCTGAGTAGCTTGTTCTGAGAAACAAGAGATCACAGAGAACGGGATTTCCACCAGCACATTCCCATCTTCCTCTGCTAAGGTCCTGAAAGCCTTTCTTACCCCATCCTGTAGAAGAAGAACTTGAGTTTACTTGAGTTTGAGACATTTGTAGCTTTCTATTGGGGAGTTTTTGAACAAAGTTTCTTCTTAATTCCAGATTTCTTATTATTATTATTTGGTGACTTTAGGGCTTTGCAGAAGGGGGTGCTAGGTAAATTCTCCCAGCATGGGTACCACTGACAAGGCCTCTCTGTACCATGAGGCTGAGGATGATGTAACACAGTTGCACAAAACCATGTGAATAGGTAGGTGTCCCCATTGCCCCCCTCCCCCTTTCCTGCTGCAGGGTCGCCAGAACCAGCTGCCCATGGCCCACAGACCTGCCTGCTCTTCCCTTTCAGTACCTGGTGTGGTCAAAGCCTGGAGGCCCACCTGTCTGTGTGTCTCAGGAGGGCTGACGGTGGTTTCGTATCAGCCAAGGTGGGCTCACCTGGTTGTCGTACTGCCATCTGTCAGTCTGATTTTCTGACATCCAGCCCTGTCCCACGATGGCGGGGGGGAGGGGTGAGACGGAGAGACTGTCACATGACTCACAGCTGCCTCCAGAGAGGAACAGGAGTGCCCACCACCTAGGCAGGGCCGCTCCCTGATTTCCGTCTGTGTGTATAATGCTGCGCTGCGGCTTCCCAGCCCTCAGCAGCAGCTGCTGCAGGAGGAAATGAGGGGGAGGGAAGGGGGCGGCATGCTGCGATTCCGTCTCTGCCTGGGACTCACTAGCTTTCCAACCACAAGGAGGAGGAGGAAGCACACGGCCTTCATCAATAATGTTAGGAGGCCACTCTTACTCTTTGTTATAATTTCAGTTTTGGGAGGTCATCAGTGAGGAGCATGGTATCAACCCCACTGGCAGTTACCATGGCAACAGTGATTTGCAGCTGGAGACAATCAAGGTTTACTACAACAAGGCTGCAGGTAATTAATTGAATGTTTTTTGTTTAATTACACTGGCTTTCCATACTGTGGAAAAAAGTATTTGGAACATACCTGTGACAAATGTTTTTTGGTACTGATTTTAGTGTCAATTGCTGAAGAATACACTTTATCATTCCTTACGACCCCTGCATGCTTGGCTAAGGCTGAATATGCTAGGGATCTCCTTTTTGAAAGCAGAAAGATGCTCTTCTACTTTTGTCTCTAGTGTGGCGCTGTACGATAAGCACTAGACTGCTAACCACAAGGCTGGCAGTTCAAACCCAACAGCTGTTCCTCAGAAACCTATACAGGGTCGCTACACATCAGCATGGACCCAACAACACTTAGTAACAACTGTTGTCTTAGCCATCACAGCTAAATGCTGGTAGTCTTCTCCCATGATTCCTTTGCTAGCCCCAGGTCTAATGGCAGCTTTCACACTGCACAGGTAACAAATACGTCCCGCGGGCCATCCTGGTGGATCTTGAGCCAGGCACCATGGATTCAGTCAGGTCCGGACCATTTGGCCAAATCTTCAGGCCAGACAACTTTGTCTTTGGTAAGTAGTCAGTCATTTGGGATTGGTTCAATGGTTTACCTTCTTCCTAACCATGAACATCACAAAACTGAGAGGCCACTGCTGAGGTGGAAGGCTGTGTGTCCACAGACAGCCTGAGTGTTGACCTCACTCCATCCAGAGCCATCTGCTGGCTGGTCACTCTCTCTCTCTCTAGCTCCAAGAACAATGTCAGCCTGTAGTGGGCTGCTGTAGTCTCCCCATTAAACCTCTGAAGGCCTCAGGATAAAGAGCACACTGAAAGCTTTAAACAATAGTTTATAGGCTACTGGTCACTTCAGAGGACCAGTGACTATAGGTTGCCACTTAGAGACCAAAGGTGGGGAAAACCGGTCAGGACCAGAAGTTCAGACAGCAGCTTAGAGCCAGTCTTCTCATTTGAATTCTATAGAACTCGAGTGTATTTACATGAAGCCTGTATCCTGTTCTTAACATTAGAAGCACTTGGGCTCATGGAAGCTGTCTGCTTTCAGTCAATAGTCTTGAGTGACCCCTTTACTTTATTATGATCCCAGTGGTTTTGAGGGTCACTGATATATCAAAAAAGATTTCTCTAGCTAAAAGGAGGCATCACAAAGAGAAGAATCTGCAACTTTCAGACCAGTCTCTCTGCTTTGACAGAATTCTTTCCATTTTAGTGTCTAATCTTCCCCTTTCCCTGTGACAGGCCAGAGCGGTGCCGGCAACAACTGGGCAAAGGGCTACTACACAGAGGGGGCAGAGCTGGTGGACTCGGTGCTGGACGTGGTACGGAAGGAGTCTGAGAGTTGTGACTGTCTCCAGGGCTTCCAGCTGACCCACTCCCTGGGGGGCGGCACAGGGTCCGGGATGGGCACGCTGCTTATCAGTAAGATCAGGGAGGAGTATCCCGACCGCATTATGAACACCTTCAGCGTCATGCCCTCCCCCAAAGTGTCAGACACTGTGGTGGAGCCCTACAACGCTACGCTCTCGGTCCACCAGCTGGTGGAGAACATAGATGAAACCTACTCTATCGACAATGAAGCCCTGTATGACATTTGCTTCCGTACCCTGAAACTTACCACCCCCACATAAGGGGACCTCAACCACCTGGTGTCTGCCACCATGAGCGGGATCACCACCTGCCTGCGGTTCCCAGGCCAGCTGAACGCAGACCTCCACAAACTGGCTGTGAACGTGGTGCCCTTCCCACGGCTGCATTTCTTCATGCCCGGCTTCACCCCCCTGACCAGCCGGGGCAGCCAGCAGTACAGAACCCTTCCCGAGTCCAAGATCAATTAGCAGAGGTAATGTCTTTTTGGAAATGTAAATCCCAACAGCAGTAGGAGGAGATGTTCTTAGTAGTCTCACAGAGAACAAAGATGTATGGTTTTAAACTTGGACATCATCAATGAGTCAATGGTATGTTGTGTCTGTTCAAAGGTTGTTATGGCCAAAACTTCTTTAATAATAGTTTTCAGCCAAGATCTGCCAAACTAGTGAGAACATATTTTGGCCCTTTTCATTCTGTTCTCTGTGTTTTTCTTTCCTTGATTATAAAGGGCTCAGTGTCCTTTTCTCATGGGCCTACGGGAAGGAGTCCTGTCGTGGCATGGACTGCTACCTGCAAGGTCCATGGTTGAAACCCACCAGCCACTCTTTAGAAACCCTATACAGGATCCGATGGGCCTTGACAACAACAACAGGATGGGAGTGGAAATGTGTGGCTGATGAAGCAGCATGAAAATTGAAGCATCTGGAAGGGTTCCGGAGAAGACAATGGTGGTCGTGTAAGGAACTGACCTAGGACCAACGACACGTCTACATGCCATTTGATGTAGAAGGACTCTCTTACAGCCTCTTTGTAGCAGATATGGAGTGGATACTCCCTTCCCTATGCTGTCTCTGCTCCTCACAGCCTCAACTCCATATGAAGAACCACCACTCAGTCCTTGTCTCTGTCTCTGCTTCAGGAAAATCCTAAGAGAAAATAGTGTTTTCATCTACTACTGTGTACCAGTTTAGAAACTCTGAGTCTTATAACAACACACTTTTGTCATCTTTCATTTTCTGTGGTCCAGGAGTTTGGCATGATTGGACTGGGCCCTCTGTTCAGGGTCCCTACTACTGGCTGGCCCAAATGTTTTAGTTTTTTGTTTTTTTCTAGAGCCGGGGCACTGTCCCACATTCATTCAGGCTGTTGACAGAGTTCGGGTCCTTGCTGCTGTTGGCCTGGGTTTTTCTTGCTTATCATTGATGAGAAGGAGCTCTGGTAGCATAGTGGTTACGAATCAGGCTGTGAACCTTAAGGTCAGCGGTTCGAAACTACCAGCTGCTCCGCGGGAGAAAGATGAGGCTTTCTACTCCCATAAAGATTTACACCCTCGGAAACCCTGTACAGGCTCGCTATGGGTCGGAACCGACTCGACGGCACTTAACAACAACAACAACATCATTGATGAGAAGCCATTGTCAGCTCACGGAGTCTCTTTCTCACCTCTCTTTTCTGCCACCTGGACTCTCCACAAAATGGCAGTTGCTCTTCAATGTCACTACAGCTAAGAAAACTCTGACTTCCTCTTCTGCTACCAGCTGCAGGAAATTCGCTGCTTGAAAAAGGCTCACGGGACTCGGTCAGGTCTACCCAGATAGCATCCCTATCTTAAGGCTAACTTATTTGGAACTGTAATTTCATCCGCAAAAGCTCTTCAGAAGAGAAACTAGATTAGTGTTTGGTTGAATAATTGTCCAGCAGAAGCCAGGTGAAGGTTGAGGTCATTATCGAATTCTGTCCAGCACAAATGGACCGATTGTGATGTCTAAAGAGCATGGCCTTTGTAAGCAAGTGAAATTGTATTCCTGGCCTGATTTCTCTACTTATCAGTTCCAACTCATAGTGACCATAAAACAACAGAACGAAATACTGACCAGTTCTTTGCCATCCTCACAATTGTTGCTCCGGTTAAGCCCATTGCTGCTGCCACTGTGCCAATCCATCTTAGTGGGCTTTTGCCTCTTTTTCACTGACCTTCCACTTTACTACTCATGATGCATCTTCTCCAGGGATTGGTTCTTCCTGATAACATGTCCTAAGTATGAGAAACAAAATCTTATCATCCTGCCTTCTAAGAAGCATTCTGGTTGTACTTCTCCCAACACAGATTGGTTTGGTACTTTCAATATTCTTCCAGCAGCCCATGGTACTTTCAATATTCTTCTCCAACACCATAACTCAAATGCATCAATTCTTCTGTAGTCATCTATTGAAAATACCATGGCTTTGGTCAGGGGCACCTTAGTCCTCAAACTGATGTCTTTGCTCTACAACACTTAAGGAGAGCTTGTGCAGCAGATTTGTCTAATATAATATGTCATTTGATTTCTTGACTGCTGCTTCCATGAGTGTTGATTGTGGATCCTAGCAAAACAACATTATTGACAACTTCAATCTTTTCTCCATTTATCTTGATGTGTTTATTGGTCCAGTTGTGAGGATTTTTGTTTTCTTTACATTTAGTTGCAGTCCATACTGAAGGCTGCAGTCTTTGATCTTCATCAGTAAGTATTTTAAGTTCTCTTGGCTTTCAGCAAGCAAGGTTGTGCCATCTGTATATCACAGGTTGTTAATGAGTCTTCCTCTAATCCTGATGCCATGTTCTTCATATAATCTATCTTTGCAGATTACTTGCTCAACATGAAGACTGAATAAATCGGTACAGCTTACTAGCTATAGGAGTAACTATTTTAAAGAAGCTCTGGTAGCGTAGTGGTTACGAATCCGGCTGCGAACCTTAAGGTCAGCGGTTCGAAACTACCAGCTGCTCCGTGGGAGAAAGATGAAGCTTTCTACTCCCGTAAGGATTTACACCCTCGGAAACCCCATACAGGGTCGCTATGGGTCAGAACCAACTCGAAGGCACTTAACAACAACAACTAAAATTTATTTATCCAGAAAATGGTGATAAGGTTGCTATGGGTTGGAAACGACTCAATGGCACTTAACAACACCTTGAATTTTGTTATCCAGAAAATGGTGGTAATGGTACCCATTTTTAGAGACTTACTGTGAGAATGAAATGAAATAACATTTGTAAAGAAATGCCTGTCACCTATTAGTGAAATCACTGGTAATTGGTGCTGTAGTGACCACCCTGTAAGGATTGAATTCTTGTTGTTGTTGTTAGGTGCTGTCGAGTCAGTTCCAACTCATAGCGACCCTCGGCACAACCGAAGGAAACACTGCCCAATCCTGTACCATCCTCACAGTTGCTGTGTTTGAGCCCATTGCTGTTGCCACCACGGCACCCATGTCTTTGTTGGGTGTCTGACTTCTCTAGTGTTGCTTTATCAAAAATACCACAAGCGATGGCGTCAACAAGCAGATGTTTATTCTCTCACAATTGGTTGATGTTAAGTGCAGTTAGATCAATTTCAACTCAAAGCAAGCCTGTACATCAGGGGTAGGGAACGTCCAGTCCAAGGGCCATATGGTGGTTGATGGTTAGGGACTGTGGAGTGATTTCTGACTCATAGCGAGTCTGCATAAGGTTTCCGAAGCTGTAAATCTTTACAGGAGCAGAAAACCTCATCTTTCTCCCACAGAACTGGTAGTTCTGAACTGCTGACCTTGAGGTTCACAGCCTGACTCCTAACAACTACACTACCAGAGCTCCTTAGCTTCCTGATTATCTGCCCAAATGTTCCCACCCCAAGTTCCAGCATCCCATTTCTTCCCAGTCAATGCCCTCACTTTACCATCAAACAACATTCCAGATTGGGGGTTGAGCAGGTGTTGGGATTTAGTCACTCTTACCATAAGACCATGGGTTTGGTTCTCAGGGATGCCCACCACGGCTACAGGCAAGCAGGCTTCCTATCCAGGCACAGGTGGGAACTTCCAGGATTTTTATGTGGTGCTTGAGCTGTGAGTCTTTAGCCCTGAAATCATTTGGCCTGGTCCTCCCAAGGCAGCCGCAGTTCCATCTGTAACATCATAACAGGCGATTTATTTACTTATTTTGGTCATGAGTAAAATTTGCTTTACTTTTATTTACTTTTTATTGTGACTTGAGTGAAGAAGGTAAACAGACAAGATCATCAGCTTTACTCTCAACCAATCACACATTTTGTTTCATCTCAATGATTACAATCCCCTTCTCAGCAGGCTAGTTTGGTTTTGTTTTTTTAAAGCTTTAATTGAATTGAGTGGCAGAGTGGCAGTTTTGCACTCAACCAACCACATCTTGTTTCATTGTAATGATTACAATCCCTTTTCTAATGTACACAAAAACATGCCAGAATATATTATCATTTATACAACCAAAGGGCACATTTTGCAAGTCTGCCTCCTGACCACCAGCTCTCAGTCCCTCTCTTTGCATGAATCTATATTCCTCAACTGATCTCTCTCTCTTCATGTCATCATCTCTGCCTCCATCTCTGGTGTAGCTGCTTCTCTGGATAGGGTCCCACACTCCTCCCCCTGTTTGTAGGATATAAGATTAACTGCTCCCCGCTTTTTGTTACACATACTCTACCTTTACAATTGTGACAATCACCATTAGTCACGATAACAATTGTTAAGTGCCATCAAGTCAGTTC
>NW_006408662.1:2570069-2574342 GCF_000296735.1 Chrysochloris asiatica
CAGGCTAATTTTTAAGTTGATAATTTTTTAATGGCCCATGAATGATGTTATAAGTAACCCAATGGTCCGTGGCAGAAAAAAGGTTCCCCACCCCTACATTTCTGAGAATCAGCTGATAGGTTTGAACTGCTAACCTAGTGGTTTGCAGTCCAGTGCTGTTCCTAGGAAGCCACACCATAAGTCCCTCTCACAGTTAGGAGGCTAGAAGTGCAAATTCAGAGCCCTAACTCTGGAGAAAGGTCCTGTATCCCTTCAGCATGTGTAGGCACCAGATTCCTTGGTGATCCCCATGTGTCTTGACATCAGTGTTGCTCTGGATCTTGGCACTACACAGCACAAGGACCCCAGGGCCAAAGGATACACTGTATTCCCAGCTCTTCATTCATGGTGGCAGTGGGTCTCTCTCTCTCTCTGCTTACTTCTCTCCTTTTATATCTCCAAAGAGGTTGCTCAAGATAAAACCTAATCCTGCAGATTACATCAGAAGTAAGGATTTAAAATATCCTGGATAATTACATCAGATCAGGGCTGATCACATCTGATCACATCATAGGGGTGAGTGTGTTCTATTAGATCTTCTCATGGGGGAATACTACATCTTAACTGTCAAACCACTGAGAACCCAGTCCCAGTCAAGTTGACACAAAATCTTAACTATCACAGGGTCTTCCTCATTTATGATGACCTTCCACTGTACCTAGCATGATGTCCTTCTCCAGGTACCGGTCCCTCCTGACAACATGTCTGAGTATGAGAGTGAAGTCTGGCCATCCTTGCATCTAAGAAATACTCTGGCCAT
This sequence comes from Chrysochloris asiatica, assembly GCF_000296735.1. Taxonomy (NCBI): domain Eukaryota; kingdom Metazoa; phylum Chordata; class Mammalia; order Afrosoricida; family Chrysochloridae; genus Chrysochloris; species Chrysochloris asiatica. Next base: position 2,570,869 of record NW_006408662.1, read on the forward strand.
ACTTCTTTCAACACAGATCTGTTTGGTCTTCAGGCAGTCCATAGTACTTTCAATATTCTCCTCCAACACCATAACTCAAATGCATCAATTCTTCTACGGTCTTCCTTATTCATTGTCCAGCTTTCACATACAGATGAGGCTGTTGAAAATATCATGGCTTGGGTCAGGTGCACCTTAGTCCTCAAACTGGTATCTTTCCTCTTGAATACGTTAAAGAGGTCTTTTGCAGAAGATTTGCTCAATGCAATGTGTCATTTGATTTCTTGATGGCTGCTTCCATGAGTGTTAATTGCGGAGTCTTTGACAACTTCAGTCTTTTATGTTTAGAATGATGTTATTTATTCGTCCCGTTTTGAGGATTTTTGTTTTCTTTACATTCAGGTACAATCCATACTGAAGATTGTGGTCTTTGATCTTCATCAGTAAGAATTTCAACTCCTCTTCATTTCCAGCAAGCAAGTAATACCCATTCTTTGCAATATTATCTATACTTTTTCATGGTCCACCCAGCTGAAAGCCTTTGCACAAGTAAACACTTTTCTGGTATTACTGTATTTATCCCAAGACCAATCCGATGCCAGCAGTGATATCCCTAATTCCACACCCCCTTCTGAATCTGGCTCTAATTCCTGGCAGTTTCCTATTAAAATGCTGCAACTAAGTTTGAATTCTCTTCAGAAAAATTTTACTTGCATGTGATGTGAATGACATTGTTCTATGACTTCTACATTCCATTGGGTCACCTTCCTTTAGAATGGGTATAAATATGACCAGGTAGTTGTCTTCCAAATGTCTTTCCGTACACAAGTGAGCTCCTCTATTGTTGCATCAGTTTGTTGAAAAATACCAATTTACATTCCGTCAATTCAGAACCTTCTTCTTTTTTTTTTTCCTGCCAGTGCCTTCAATGCAGCTCGGACCTCGTCCCTCAATATCACCAGTTCTTGATCACATAGTACCTCTTGAAATGGTTGTACACTGGCCAGTTCTTTGTAGTGTAGTATGTGTTACAATCCTGCTCCTTATCCTTATAAATCTAATCCCAGTTGGGGCTAGGGACTAGGGCAGAGTGTGTCTTAAACCAATTCCTCAGAGATATTCAGAGAGCAGATTAAACTCAGAAGCTGAAGCAAAATCAGAAAACACAAATGGGAGAAGATAAAAGCCACACAGATGTCTTCAAGGAACTGAGGAACTGAAGCTGTAAGGAGTTGTCCCCCAGAGCCATGGAGAGAGAAGACTTCCCCATGAGCCAGTCCCTCCGTTTAGACATTTAGCCTCCTAAACCGGTAGAACATACATTCCTGCTTGCTGAAGTCACCCACAGGAGGCATTCTGCTTCAGCAACACTAAGAAACCATGGGTTTGGGAGCAGAGACTGAGATGTTGCTCTCTAATAATGAATTAAAATGTGGACGTGGTTTTAGAATTAGGTGATAGGTCGGGTGTGCCTTAAACCAATCACTTTTGAACCATTAGGCTCAAAAGCAAAGAACAGATGGAGGAAGGTAACTGAGATATCTCTCCAAGGAGCTGAGGAACAGAAGTGGAAAAGAGACAAAGCCCTTCCCCCACAGCTTTACTATATGCTTCATAGTGAGACTCTAGTTTGCCTTCAAGAGACGGAGTAGAACTATGGATAATAAGTGTGATTCTGATGAGGGCTTAGAATGCAGTGACAGTTTCTATCACTCTGAAAGAAAGTTACTAGAAATGTTGGCATTAAATGAGCTGTTGTTAAGGCTTTAAAAAGAAACAGTGAGCATATGATTGGACACTGAAACCAGGGAAGTACTTGTTAAGCAGTGCCAAAGAACTTGCTTGAACTCTGTTTGAATGTCTGATGGAAAATAAAACTGATACGTGATTAACTTGGATATTTGGCTGAGGAGATTTCTAAGCAAGAACTTAAAGGGGCCTCATGGTTTCCCTTTGCTGCTTATGGTAAAATGCAAGAGGAAAGAAATGCATTTAAGAATGAACTGTGCAAAATAAAACCAGAACTTGAAGATTTGGACATTTTTGTTGTGTAAACTACAGTAATCTAGCCTGAGAATATTTTCACCAATAAGTGACTATATAGACTTTTGTTCGTTCGATGAAGTCTGTGTGACTAATGGGTCGTACCAACCCCTGCTGAAGAAAACCTACTGGCTGAGACTGAAAATATGGAGAAGGGACAAAATGAAGGACAGCTGCCTGCTTTCTGGAATATTCTAAAACAGGAAATAGGCCAATAGAGTGACTTGGCTGTAAACATCTGTTGTCCTCCAATAAAAGGAAAATACCATTCCTGGAGCAGTTTGGAAATCATCAGAAGGGTCATGCAGGAAGGGCTCTCTATTTCAAAGGGCAGAAAAACTACTTCCTAGGTGTCAAGGAGTTCTGGTGTGGTGCTGCTGGATAAGCACTGGATAAGCACTAGGTTGGTGGTTCTAACCCACCAGCCGCTCCTTGGAAACCCTATACAGGGTCAGTATGGGTTATAAACAACTCAACGGGTGGGAACTGACTCAGGAGCACTTAACAACATATTTCAAAGAGTCAGGTCTCTCCAAGGCTGGTTCCCACATGTAGGGTTGCCACTCAGGTGGGCTTTTATCAAAAGACCATGGAAACAGATCCTACTGGGGCTGAGTGAATGGAGTAGGATAATGAAGCTTCCCAAAGCAGAAGGGGGGCAGAGTTGCCATCAGAGTGGGCTGGGAGATGGGGTTGATGCTCAGGTCCAAGGGACCTCAACCCAGAATGCGGAGAGTGTGTCCACTACCTGCTCTGGAGGCAGATCCATTGCTCAGATGGTCCTGAAGACCAGAAGCTTATTGTCACACCTTCAGAGGGAATGTAGTGTGTTCTGCTGCATTTGGGACTTATTTAGTGTCAGTGAGCCCTTCCTTCTCTTCAGTTTCTCCCATGTGTAAAGGACATGTCTTTTCTGTGTTGGTTCCATCATTTCACAGCTTTGGAAGAACATAACTAGTATTCTAAGCTTCACCGGTTCACTGATGAAGAGGCATTTTGCCCCCAGATGGAATGCACCTGGAATCTCATCCATACTTGATTTAAAAGCTGATCGGGAAGATGGAAGTTTGGAGTTAGAGTTGATGCTGGAAAGGGACAATATTTGGGGATGATGTAATGGCTAATATGTTTTGTAAACAGGAAGGACATGAACTTTGGGGACCAACGGGTAGAATGTTACTGGTTGAACTGTGTTCCTCAGAAATAATGAAGATTGTCAAAGGACCTAGGAACAAAAGCTGAAACAAAATAAGGTCACAAGGTATGTATACAGGGTCAGTATACAGGGTCAGTATACAGGGTCAGTATACAGGGTCGCTATGAGTGGGAAATGAGTCAAGGGCACTAAACAACAGTGACCCACCAGCTGCTCCTCAGAAACACTATACAGGGTCACGATGAGTCAGAACCTACTCGATGGCACTTAAACACAACTAGATAGATAGATAGATA
>NW_006408662.1:2574580-2577602 GCF_000296735.1 Chrysochloris asiatica
AGATAAAACAAGGCATAGAGTCCTGGTAGGGCATTATATGGTAATCAATGAACTGCTAACCACAAGTTCAGTGGTTCGAACCCACCAGCTGTTCCATAGAAACCCTACACAATGTTGATATGAGATAGAACTGACTTGATGGCACTTAAAAACAACTATATCTATATATATGTATGAGGGTAAGTCAAATTATACACACTCTGGTCATATTAAAACATCCATCTATGTCCACAGCTGATGACAACATTGAGCGTGCACAAGAAATGACTGTGTCAAATACACAAGTGGCAGTGGATTCTGGGGCAAATCATTTGAATCAGCCACAGCTCTGCCTATGAACTCATCCACGGCAGACTTGGATTTCAAAAAATCTGTGCAAGATGGGTACTGAAACAACTCATAGAACAGCAAAACCGGAAGTGACTGGACATCTGCAAACAAAATATGGACCAATACTGGAAGAAAGGTAAGGTTTAAAAACATTGGTCCTGGTGACAAGACACGGATTCAGCCCGAGAGTAAATGGAATGGAAACATCCTCAATCGCCGGCCAAGAAAAAGGTTTAAAAGTCAGCCATCAGCTGGAAAATTGATGTTAATGGTTTTCTGGGATTTTTAAGGAGCAGTATTGGAACACGACCAGGAAAAAAGTTTCAATAATCAACAGTGCTCATTACTGTGAGATGCTCACTGAAAAGTTGAAGCCTAAACTTCAGATTAAACACAGAGGACCGCTCTCTAAGGGTGTTGTGATCTTGCATGACTGCACATTCACACACTTCTGCCCACACTGTCGACACTCTGCAAAAACTTCGTTCTGAGGTGTTAAAGCATCCTCCCTATAGTCCTGATCTTGCTCCCCCGGACTTTCACCTGTTTGGTCCTCTAAAAGCAGCCCTTCGAGGACCAAGATTCTCCTCTGAAGAAGTAAAGACAGTGGTGCATTTGTGGCTCACAGCTCAGCCTGAAACATGTTTTAATAAGGGAACACGAAAGCTTGTTGACAAATGGACAAAGTGTATTGAAAAGCCAGGAGAATATGTCAAAAAATGATGCATTTGTCTTTTCTAAAAGTTGATTAAAATAAATTCTGCAGTCAGAATGCGGAGAATTTTGACTTACCCTCATATATATAAAGAGACTATCAAGGACTCCTGGTGTGCGTTAATGCGATGAACTGCAAGGTTGGTTTGAACTGCAAGGTCAGTGGTTCAAGGTCACCAGCCACTCCTTGGAAACCCTATACAGAGTCACTATGAGTCAGAACCAGCTTGACAGAACTTAACAACAGCAACAAGCATGCAGCTGGAGTCCTGGTGTGGCACTGTAGGATAAGCACTAGACAGCACGGTCTGTTTGAACCTCAAGGTCAGAAGTTCCCACTCACCAGTCACTCAGCAGAAATCCTATACAGGGTTGCTATGAGTCAGAATCCATGTGGTGGCATTTAACATCAACAACAAACATGCAGATGTTTTATTAATAAGTCTAGAGCCATTGATACTTCTTTCTTACTAGGTCCAATCAGTATGTCATCGATATAGCAAGTTGACACAAACTTTAACTAAACTCAAGGACTAAGGTATGCCCGACCCAAGCCATGAGATTTTCAATATGCATGTGAAAGTTGGACAATGAACAAGGAAAACTGATGCATTTGAATTAAGTATTGGAGAAGAATATTAAAAGTACCATGGACTGCCAGAGGAACAAATAAATCTGTCTTGGGAGATGTACAGCCAGAATGGTGAGACTTCATCTATCATACTTTGGACATGTACTTCGGAGGGATCTGTCCCTGCAGAAGGACATCATGCTTGGTAAGTGAGGGTCAGTGAAAAAGAGGAAGACTCCTGCAAAAACCATGTGGGAGGCATGTCTGACTTCCCCTGACTTCACAAGGGGGAAAGAGAATCCAATCTAAATGCAGTCCAAGGCCGATTCCTATGAAGCAGAGGTCAGACATACTTCTACTTTACAACCTTCTCTACTCTATTCTGACACCAACCATCCCTCCCACAGCACTCTCGGCTTCATACCTGGGGTCCCATAATCCATTGCAACAGCCACATAGAACTCATCAATACTCATGATTATGGGGTTTGTTAGGGAAGTGAGCAAGGTGCAATTCAAGATCAAAACCAACTCAGGATGCAGCAGTTCTAACACTTCTTGTCTGTTAGACTGCAGGCAGGCCTCACTCTTGTCTTCAGCCTCTCAGCCAAGTGTTCCCTAGGCCTCTGCCCTGCTCCCGCAGAGTTCTTTTAGTTCATCTGTGAATGCCCAAAGGGCACATTCTGCAAGCCAGTCTCCTGCCCGTGGGCACTCAGCTTCACTCAGTCCACGATCCTAGGGCTGAAAGCTGTTCTGTCTCTCCATGCCACCGCCTCTGCTGTTGCCTCTGCAGTCCGTTTCCATCTATTTTATAGGAGATACAGTTTCTATCATGGAGCTCTGGTAGTGTAGTGGCTACGAATCGGGCTGCGAACCTCAGCGTCAGCAGTTTGAAACTACCAGCTGTTCTGCAGGAGAAAGATTTACAGCCTCAGAAACCCTGTACAGGGTTGCTATGAGTTGGAAATGACTCCATGGCACATAACAACAACAACAATTTCTATCAGTAAGAGTTGACCCATTCCAAAAGCCATCAGTGTCTCTTCAGTCCCTTACAAGACTCCTGGAGCCAGTTCAGGTCCCTTCTCCCTGAGAGAATGCAGGGTGCTCAGCCAGAGCAGAGTGGGTCTCACCAAAGGCCTGTCAAGATGGCATGTCAACTCCCTGCTCACCTGTCATCCTGCTTGGTCATTTCTACAATGCCCCCTCCAGTGTCGTGGACAACCTTATCAATCCAGATGAGGATTACAACCCAGAGGTGAGCATACAGTACTCTGGGGCACAGAGAAGGGAGCATTGTTGCCTAATCAGCTTCACAGAGAAAGGGATGTTGGATGTGAATCCTGCTTTGTAGAAAAGAGCTCCCTGGAAGGAAGAAAGAGAAGTGAGGGAGGGGGAGGGAAAGGTG
>NW_006408662.1:2577879-2579433 GCF_000296735.1 Chrysochloris asiatica
AGGAAAGGTGATGTTCATTGTAGGCTAAGGGTTATCAACACTTCCAGAAACCCAGTCACTGAAAGCCCTATACAGCACAGTTCTGCTCTGACCCAGCAGTCCTGGGATGGTGCTGTGGGTTTTGCTGGATTGAAAAGTTGTTTGAACCATTAGGTTGGCAGATCAAACTCACCAGCTGCTCCTCGGAAACCCTATACAGGGTTGCTATGGGTCGGAATCGACTTGACAGCACTTCATAACACTGCTCTGAGTCAGGACCAAGTTGCTGGTAACTGGTTTGGGGTGGCTCAGTGGTAGGATTTTTGCCCTTCATGATGGTCTGACTTACACACACCAATGCAATGACACAGGATCAGGGTCTTTGTGTTGCCTTTGGAGTCACCAACACTTGAGGGCAGACTCCATTGCAGTGAATAACAATGGCCCCTTGGCATTCCAGGTGCTCTCACACATGAAGTTAGTCAGTCTTTATAACCACCCTTCGAATAGGTACCATTACTCCCACCTGAGAGGTGAGGCAACTCAGGAACAGGGAGGTCAGGTAACTTGTCACACAGTCCCTCTCCATCAGCCTCTGGGGCCTGTGTTCTTAATAAGTAAGCTGCCCAGGGCGTGGGAGGTGGGCTGTTATGGGGTACTCATCCCAGACATGGTAAGCCTTGGCTCTGTGAAATTGAGGCTGTTCTGTGTCCCAGATACTCTCAATTATGGGGAGAGCGGTGGAAATTGGAGAGATTACCTACATCTGAGGATCTATGAGATTGTGTGTGATTTAAATCTTTGCATAAGAGTATTTCCTTATTCCTAACATTGAAGACAAAAATAATAAAAAGTATGCTTAAAAGGAACAAAGAAAACCATCTAAACAATACATGAAGGAGAAAAAAACAAAGACATCGAGACAGGAACAGTGAAAATGGATCCCAGTTTTGCTCTTTAGTATTTGGTAAATGTTCTAAATGTCGAATCAGAGTATCCATGTATGCATAGTACATGCAAGGAGCTCTAGTGACACCATAGGGTAAGCACTGAAGTGCTAACTGCAAAGTCGGCAGTTCAAACCCAACAGCAACTCCCCAGGTGAAACATGAGGCTTTCTGCTCCCTTAAAGATGGGCAGCCTTGAAGACCCTACACAGTCTCTGTGCACTGGAGTCAGCTCGAAAGCAGTGGAATCTTGCGCATACAGTTTTTGTTTGCTGATGTCAGGTTGTCTGGGACACCTGGTGACCGTCCAGTCTGCGCCATCCGCGCGGTTGTTGTGTGAGTTCTTGCTGAAGCCACTGTGATCATTCATCTCAATAAAGGTCTCTCTCTGCTTCGCTGACCAAGCATGAGATCCTTCTCTAGGGATCAGTCCCTCATGTTAGCGTGACCAAAGAACATGAGATAAAGTCTCACCATCCTTGTTCCTAACGAACATTCTGAATGTGCTTCCTCCAAAGCAGATTTGTTTATTCTTCTGCAGCCCATGGGGTATTTAGTATTTTTTCCTGGCACTGTGATTCAGACACATCGATTCTTCTTCTGTCTTCCTTTCATATAGTTCACTTTT
>NW_006408662.1:2580814-2586575 GCF_000296735.1 Chrysochloris asiatica
TGATTGTAGCCATTTCTGTATTACTTTTAGTAAAACTTTACTCGCGTGGGATATCAAAGAGATTGTCTGAAGATTTCCGCATTCCGTTGGGTTCTCTCTCTTTGGAATGGGCACAAATATGGATCTCTTTCAATCAGTTGACCAGATAGCTGACTTCCAAATTTCTTGGGAGAGATGAGTGAGTGTCACCTGTGCCGCCTCAGTTTCTTGAAAGATTTCAATTTTGATTCCATCAATTCCTGGTGCCTTGTTCTAGTAAACATGATATATACTGTGGCAGGAGACATTCCAGAAGGTGGCTGAAAACATTCCTCTAAATTACTAGTTACCTTATGCAAAAAATGGTAAACTTCAGTTGGATGAACATTTAAAAAGTAAATTAAATTGAAATCCATACTATTTATACTTCTGTTGTTGTTGTGAAGTGCTGTCAAGTTAGTTCCTAGCCACAGGGGTCCTGTATAGGGTTTCTGAGGAGTGATGGGTGAGCTTGAACTGCTGATCTTGTGGTTCAAACTGACTTTGTGCAGTCCAGCACATTAACCCACAGCGCCACCCTTGAGTCTTTTTGAAAAGGAAACGCCAAAGATACTTCAAACAAAATCCTTCCAGCTTCATACAGAGTTGCTTTTATTTATTAGAAGCTTGACAATGCATGCTCCCAAGGGAAGGGCTGCCCCCACCCCCAGCTGTTTTTGAGTTTCACAGGAAAAAGCCATGGGGTAGGGGTGGGGGTGGGGGTGGGGGTGGTGAGGGTAAACTCCCTGGCCCCTCTCTGAGGATACACGCCTGCAAGATGTGAGGCTGTTGTATAGCAGCTAAAGAGACTTTATTTTCTAAACTCTTTCTTGTAAATTGTAAACTCTTTCTTGTAAATTGAGTGAAGGTTTATAGACAGGACCATCAGTTTTACAAATCCTACACTTTGTTGCAGCTCAATGATTGCAATCCCCTCCATGCAACAGCCATTATCCTATTTCCTCCCTGTGGTTCCTATCTCCATCCCACCCACCTTTCCAGTCCTTCTCACCTTTGTCCTTAGGTACTTGTTGCCCCTCTGACACTGAATGATTGACCGTTCCATGATTCATAGTGAGTATATCATACTAGTGTTGTCTCTCCTATAGTGCTTGGCTGAAAGTTGGACCATGAGGGTAAGTTCTTCTTCAGAGCAGAAGAATGGTCCAGGCCCATAGTCTCAGGTTCCTCCAGCCTCTTTCTGACTGGTCTTTTTTTTTTCCTTAATAATTTCAAGTTTTGTTCTACAGATACTGTTACTCTATCCGGGACTTTCTAACGTGATCCCTTCAGAGCAATTGGTAATGGTAACTGGGCACCATCTAGTTCTTCTGGTCTCAGTCGTGGACACCGATGTTCACATGTTCCATTAGTCTGGTGGACTAATTTAGTCCAAACATCAATTCTCCTCACTCTTCTTCTGCATATGAAGAGACCAATAACTGCATTTTCGATGGCAGCTCATGAGCTCTGAATATTCCAGACGCTACTCACCAAAGTAGGATGTAGAACATTATCATTGTGGACTATGTTATGACAATTAACCATGGTGGCCCATGAGATTATGGTCCTGAGCCCCCAGGCTCAGGTACTCATTGCCTTAAGAAGTTTGATAATATCTAAGAAGTTTTCATTATTTTACCTGCTCTATGCGCCACCACTCTGATGAAAGTGTAGTGGTTAAGAATCGAGCTTTGAACCACCGCAAGGTCAACAGTTCGAAACTACCAGCTGTTCCTCAGGAGAAACATGAGGCTTTCTGCTCCTGTAAAGATTTATAGCCTCGGAAACCCTGTACAGGGTCGCTATGAGTCGGAACCGACTCCACGGCACATAACTATCTATCTATGCTCCACCACATTCATAGTTGTGTTTGCAGGAAAGGAAATACTTATGTACCAATATCCTCTTTCAAACTCTTGTATATCTTGTGTGCTGTTAAGTGCCGTCAAGTCAGTTCCAACTCATAGCAGCCCTGTATCTACCTAGATCTATATACATACACATATATATTCCATTCTTCCTCCCATACCTGTCTGTCCTTGTATCTACCCACAGCACATTGTTTCAAAGTTATATAGATCACTATTTACCTCTATCCCCTTTAGCCCTTCTATACACCTGTCCTCATCATTCTTCTGCCAACCTCCTTCTTGTTGTACTTCCTTTTCTTGGATATTGTCCTCCCCATCACCCAAGTACACACGTGTCTACCCTCGAGCCAGTGAACTAACTATTCTTCCTTCCACCCCTGGCAGCCATCAACGAATGTTTTCAAATTCATACACATTTGTGGGATATATATACATAGATATACATACATATATAATATATATCCTTGTGTGGCTCTGTAGGATAAGCACTCAACCACAAGGTCAGTGGTTCAAACTTACCAGATGCTCCTTGGAAACTCTATGCAGGGTTGCTATGAGTCAGGACTGACTTTACAGCACTTAACAACTATGTGTGTGTGTGTGTGTATGTTGTTAAGTGCCATCGAGTCGGTTCTGACCCATTGCGACCCTGAACAGTGTTTCCAAGGCTTTAAATCTTTACGGGAGCAGAACGCCTCATCTTTCTCCCATGGAGCAGCTGGTAGTTTTGAAATGCTGACCTTGTGGTTCACAGCCCAATTCATAACCACTATGCTACCAGAGGCTCATATATATATATATATATATATACCTACACACAGAACACTGTTATTCCCAGGTTGTGTATGTATCACTATTTACCTCTCTCTCATTTCGCCCTTGAATACCTCCCTGTGTCTTCACCTGTCTTCATCATTCTTCTGCCTGCCTCCCCCTTCTTGTATATTGCCCTTTCACCCAAGCAAGCATGTGTCTATCCTCTAGCCTGAGAATTACTTCCCCTCCCTCCTACCTCTGGTAACCATCAAATAATGCTTCTTTTAATCTGGAAACCTTTTCTTGAGCTTTTACAATAATGGTCTTATACAATATTTGTCCTTTTGTGATTAATTTCACTCAGCATGATGTCCTCCAGGTTCATCTAAGTTATGAAGTGTGTTGCAGATTTACTGTTATTCTTAGTGATGCGTACTATTCCATTGTGTGGATGTACCAATGTTTGTCCAGTCTTCCACTGATGGGCACTTAGGCTGTTTCCACCTTTTTGCTATTGCGAATAGTGCTGCTACGAACATCAGTATGCATATATTTACTATCTATTCGTGTCCTGGCTCGTACTTCTCATGGGTAGAGGGATTTCTGGATCCTAAGGTATTTTTGAGACAATTTTATGCTGGGTGAAGGGCTGGGTGTGGTCTTAGGGTTTGTTATTTTGGAGAGAAATCAGAGTTTTAACAAAATTTCAGGACCCCATTCTTGGACCAACTAAATATGTATGTTTTAACTAGGTCATGCCTATCATCTTTAGAGATGGGATCGATGAATAATAATCATCATCACCATCATCCCACCAGCCCTCCCTCACTGGAGCCATGTCCATTGGGTGTGCTGTGAAGAGGGAAAGCCCGAGTCCTTCTGCTGAAAGCAGACAGGGCTGAGCCTGGACTGCTTCCCATCTAGCCTGCATTCTGTCATCATCTCCCAGAAGCCTTTAGAGGCAGAGCGGTAAGCTCAAACGTTGTCAGTGACATCATGTCCAAGGCTGAAAATGACACAGGGCAGAGCCATCTGTGGCCTCCATCACTTTGCTGAGCAGACAGAACAGTGTGTTTTTTAGACACAAATGACAAATAGACCAAAGGAGAGAGTGAGAAGGGAATAGCCTTGCAGCAGGGTTCCCCCTCCCCTGGCCCCAAAAGCTCTTAAAAAGCCCATGCGGGGGGATGGAGAGCGCAGCTAACTGCATTTCCTTCTGGTATTATCTGCATGCATCTGGGCTCCTGCTCTGTAAGCCTGGTGGTGCTGAGCTGTCTGCCCTTCCGGGGTTGGGAGATCCAGCCCTCAGATGAGTCACTCTCTGGTTAGACAGGAGTGATTTTAAATGTGCATGTGTGTTCCTCTGATTATACACCAGCAGGCATTCAGGCGGGGGCTGGGGAAGGAGAGGGTGAAAGAGTAAACAGGTTGGGATGGGTGTTGAATGGCAGACAGGAGATGCCTAGCTTTCAGGAAAAATGCTTGCTGCCAACAATCCACAAAGTGGGGGAGTTTCAGGGGCTAGGCTGCCTCAATGATCACTGTCATTTATTGACTGGTTGTGTGCCTACCAGCTTACAGACAATATCTCTCATCTTCACAACTGGTCTCCAGTTTTCAGATGCAAAATCCTGGTGTGGCGCTGTGGGTTAATGAGCTGGACTGCAAAGTCAGTATGATGTGTAAGGTTGGTGGTTCACACTCACCAGCTGCTCCTTGGAAACCCTGTATACAGGATCGCTATGTGTTGGAACCAACTCAAGAGCACTAATGACAACAATATAGACTCTATGAACAAGGAGGAACAGAATGGTGCACTCCTCTAGGGTAGTGTAAAGAAAGTGCCCACCTGCCAAAAAAATAAAAATAAAAAACAGTTGCCATAGACCAATGATGACCTGTACCAGAGGAGGACTGTGTCCCACAGGGTTTTCAATGGGAAGCCAGACCTTTCTTCTGCAGTGCCTCTGGGTAGGCTCAGCCCTCTAACCTTTCAATTAGCAGCCCCAAGAGTTAACTACTTACGCTCTGGGGACTGTTCCCATTTCCCCAGGATCATCCCCTCCAGATCTTGTTCTCTGCTTTTCTGTGGTCCCAGGTTTCCTCCTTGAAAAACAACACAGGCTTCCAGACAAGTATCTTCAGAAACTCTCGGTTGGGTTTTGTCACCAGTCAAAGTTGCCTGGGAGCAGGTCATTCTCCCGAAAGGCTGCAGGTAGTTCTGTAGAGCTGGAGATCTGGGAGCTGGCATGGGGCTGGGGAGGTCAAGTCAGAGGTAACCAGAGAGGGCAGCGTCAGTGGGATTGGCTGTTTTGGGAGGACCAGCAGGGTAGGGCTGGAGGGGAAAGAAGAGAAGTCCAGGAAAATCATGCCCCCCCCAGCCCCCCCAGAGAGGAGGCTCCAGGGCTATCAACCTGATGGTCGGTGAGGAACTCCAACTGACTTTGAGAAGCAGGCATGATGACTTTGCCTAAGTTTACACCTCTGATGTAGACCCACTATTAACATGGTAAATAGAATTAATATTATTCATAATTACAGTATCATCGTGGGTTTGATGGGGCATTTTCCCCTCTATAAACACAGCCTGCTTTCATATCTAGCTTCTCAGTTCCGACTCACAAAGCCTGCTTTGGGGCACCTGTAATTATCTTAATTTTACAGTTGGAGAAACTGGCCCCAGAGAGGAGAAGGTGGAATTCAGTGCATCCTAAGCAGTCCCCAGGCCCCTGCCTGGCCAGCCCACTGTTCATCAGCACCTTTGAGGATAATGAATGTCTGCTCCTTACCCCGCCCTGACCAAGCCTTTCAAACTCACCTGGGCTTTCTCCTTATAGAAAGAACCTGGATTCCTTTACTTCCTGGCTTTGTGGCCAGCCAACTCTTCAAACTCAAGTTTTTTGAGCTGTGGAACTGCAGGAGTAACCATTCTTACTCTCTAACAGCTGAAGTTTAATAGAAATAGAATGCAAGCTGAGACTGAGAAGCAATGAAAAATTTTACAACGCTAAAAGCAACAAGTGAAGTTAATTTCAAGAACGTGTTTTGTTGAATAAATCTGTAGATTCTGGTGATGCTGTGGGTTAGGCGCTGGGCTGCTAACCACAAGATGG
>NW_006408662.1:2586706-2645589 GCF_000296735.1 Chrysochloris asiatica
TTTAATAGAAATAGAATGCAAGCTGAGACTGAGAAGCAATGAAAAATTTTACAACGCTAAAAGCAACAAGTGAAGTTAATTTCAGAACGTGTTTTGTTGAATAAATCTGTAGATTCTGGTGATGCTGTGGGTTAGGCGCTGGGCTGCTAACCACAAGGCTGGCAGTTCAAACCCCCGCACACACAGAGAATATTCCATATATAAGTCGCTGTTACAAGGATCCAAGAACCGGAGTCAACATCCCGCAACCTCAAAGCCTCTCCTAAATCCACTCAGCCCCTTATGTGTGAAAGCTTGGCCAAGCCGCTCACCCCGCCGGCATCTGCCTGAATGGAAGAGGAACTGGTAGAGAAATCTGGGCCCAGCCGGGGTGCAGGGCAGCTGTAAACGCGAGCCCGCGCAGGTGGAGGGGGCGCTGCTGCACGCCACAGGGCGGGGGATGGGTGGGGACCGGGCCCAGGGTGGGGAAGGGACGGCTGAGGGGCTGAGGTCCGGCGACCCAGAGGCTCTGAACCCAGAACCCGCGCACCCTTGACCCCCGCTCGGCTGTCCGTCCTGCCACCGAGCCGCACCCCCGTCCACGCCGGCCGCTCCCGGTGACCTCACGAACGCGGGCGGGCGGGGCCGGGGGCGGGACGGACGGCGTTTACACCCCCTCACCCCCAAACCACCCCCCCTCAGTATAAAAGGCGGAGCGGCGGCCGCAAGGCAGTCTCTGCGCTTCCTACTCGAGGTACCGTGCGCACTCCAGGAGCCGCCACCTCCGCTCCGCAGTCGAACCATGCGTGAGATCGTGCACATCCAGGCTGGCCAGTGCGGCAACCAAATCGGCGCCAAGGTGGGCTGGCGCGGGGTCGGGAAGGGCACAGGGCAGCAGACGCAGGGTACGACCGGAGCCGGGGAGCGGGGCGTGGACTGGGAGCCCGCAGGTGCGGGTTAGGGCGCAGGCCGGGGCTCCGGGCCGCGGAGGCCCCGTGCCCGTAGGTTCTGTGCGCTGGCGCCGGGCGCGGCCCAAGAAGCCGCCCAAGCTGCCATGAAGCCGCCAGCGACGCAGCCCCGTGCCTTCGGACAGACAGTTGTGGAGATGGGATCGGCAGCCCGCTCCGGGAAGGGTTCTCTCTAACCTGGGTAGAGGCTACTTACACTGTCATTCAGGAAAGAATGAAGCGTGTGTATTTCTGTGCGCCTTTGAATGAAAAAAAAAAAAAAAAAAATCGCAATGTCATTGGAGTGACAGATGTTAGGCAGGCTTCTTGGTAGGGCGACACAGACAGGATGCTAGACTCCCCTTGGACACCATCTCTGCACCACGACAGTCTGGTTTGGAGTTTTGGGGGGAGCCGGGGCATGATGGAGCGCGCTGTACCTCACATGGGAGAGCGGAGCTGGGAGCCGCTCTGGTGCGGGTGTGGGCGTCAGTGTACGCAAGGACTGGGCCTCTTCCAAGATCGCCATATTGCCCCCCGCTACCTCTCTGCCCCCTTTCCTGCTGTGGGTCCCAATGGAGCCTCCGCATCGCCAGAGCCAGCTCCTCCACTGCCCCCAGTCGGCCCCCACCACCTTGTGGCCTTTCTCCTCCATGCCTGGTGAGGTGGGTGCCTGGAGACCGAACTGTCGGTCAGAGGCATCCATCAGGAGGGCGTGGTGGGGCTTCCTGCCAGCCAGAGCAGACTCACCTGGCTGTCATACTGCCTATTAGACTGTCTCCCCACATCCTGTCCTGGGAGATGGGAAGATCTCCGCCTGCGCTCAGGGCTGCCTCTAGGAGGGGACTGCGGTACCCACCTTCTGCAGGACCACTCCCTGCTTTCTGCTGTCTGTCGCCATAATATGGCCGATGCGCTGCGGATTTTCATCCCTCAGCAGCAGCTGCTGCAGGAAGAAACGGGGGCGTGCAGAGATTCTCTCTCTGCCCCGGAAACGTGAGGAGGAGGAAGAAAACGGCCTTCATCAATAATGTTAGGAGGCCACTCTTACTCCTTGTTATAATTTCAGTTTTGGGAGGTCATCAGTGACGAGCATGGTATCGACCCCACTGGCAGTTACCATGGCGACAGTGATTTGCAGCTGGAGAGAATCAATGTCTACTACAACGAGGCTGCAGGTAACTAATTGAATGTTTTTTGTTTAATTAAACTGGCTTTCCATACTGTGGAAAAAAGTATTTGGAACACACATGGACAAAGAAATGTTTTTTGGTATTGATTTTAGTGTCGATTGCTGAAGAATAATACACTTTATCATTCCTTAAGACCCCTGCATGCTTGGCTAAGGCTGAATATGCTAAGGATCTCCTTTTTGAAAACAGAAACATGCTCTTCTACTTTTGTCTCTGGTGTGGCGCTGTAGGATAAGCACTGGACTGCTAACCACAAGGCTGGCAGTTCAAACCCAACAGCTGTTCCTCAGAAACCTATACAGGGTCGCTACGCATAAGAATGGATCCAACAACACTTAACAATTGTTGTCTTAGCCAGCTAAATGCTGGTGGTCTTCTCCCATGATTCCTTTGCTAGCCCCAGGTTTAATGGCAGCTTTCATCCTGCACAGGTAACAAATACGTCCCGCGGGCCATCCTGGTGGATCTTGAGCCAGGCACCATGGATTCAGTCAGGTCCGGACCATTTGGCCAAATCTTCAGGCCAGACAACTTTGTCTTTGGTAAGTAGTCAGTCATTTGGGGTTGGTTCAATGGTTTACCTTGGTTTACCTTCTTCCTAACCATGAACATCACAAAACTGAGAGGCCACTGCTGAGGTGGAAGGCTGTGTGTCCACAGACAGCCTGAGTGTTGACCTCACTCCATCCAGAGCATCTGCTGGCTGGTCACTCTCTCTCTCTAGCTCCAAGAACAATGTCAGCCTGTAGTGGGCTGCTGTAGTCTCCCCATTAAACCTCTGAAGGCCTCAGGATAAAGAGCACACTGAAAGCTTTAAACAATAGTTTATAGGCTACTGGTCACTTCAGAGGACCAGTGACTATAGGTTGCCACTTAGAGACCAAAGGTGGGGAAAACCGGTCAGGACCAGAAGTTCAGACAGCAGCTTAGAGCCAGTCTTCTCATTTGAATTCTATAGAACTCGAGTGTATTTACATGAAGCCTGTATCCTGTTCTTAACATTAGAAGCACTTGGGTTCATGGAAGCTGCCTGCTTTCATTCAATAGTCTTGAGTGACCCCTTTACTTTATTATGATCCCAGTGGTTTTGAGGGTCACTAGCTAAAAGGGGGCATCACAAAGGGAAGAATCTGCAACTTTCAGAGCAGTCTGACTCTCTGCTCTGACAGAATTCTTTCCATTTTAGTGTCTAATCTTCCCCTTTCCCTGTGGCAGGCCAGAGCGGTGCCGGCAATAACTGGGCAAAGGGCCACTACACAGAGGGGGCAGAGCTGGTGGACTCGGTGCTGGACGTGGTGCGGAAGGAGTCTGAGAGCTGTGACTGTCTCCAGGGCTTCCAGCTGACCCACTCCCTGGGGGGCGGCACGGGGTCTGGGATGGGCACGCTGCTCATCAGTAAGATCAGGGAGGAGTACCCCGACCGCATCATGAACACCTTCAGCGTCATGCCCTCCCCCAAGGTGTCAGACACTGTGGTGGAGCCCTACAACGCCACACTCTCGGTCCACCAACTGGTGGAGAACACAGATGAAACCTACTCTATCGACAATGAAGCCCTGTATGACATTTGCTTCCGTACCCTGAAACTCACCACCCCCACATACGGAGACCTCAACCACCTGGTGTCTGCCACCATGAGCGGGGTCACCACCTGCCTGCGGTTCCCAGGCCAGCTGAACGCAGACCTCCGCAAACTAGCTGTGAACATGGTGCCCTTCCCACGGCTGCATTTCTTCATGCCCGGCTTCGCCCCCCTGACCAGCCGGGGCAGCCAGCAGTACCGCGCCCTGACCGTGCCCGAGCTCACCCAACAGATGTTCGACTCCAAGAACATGATGGCAGCCTGTGACCCCCGCCATGGCCGCTACCTGACGGTGGCTGCCATTTTCCGAGGCCGCATGTCCATGAAGGAGGTGGACGAGCAGATGCTCAACGTGCAGAATAAGAACAGCAGCTACTTCGTGGAGTGGATCCCCAACAACGTCAAGACGGCCGTGTGCGACATCCCGCCCCGTGGCCTCAAGATGTCAGCCACCTTCATCGGCAACAGCACGGCCATCCAGGAGCTGTTCAAGCGTATCTCGGAGCAGTTCACGGCCATGTTCCGGCGCAAGGCCTTCCTGCACTGGTACACGGGAGAGGGCATGGACGAGATGGAGTTCACCGAGGCCGAGAGCAACATGAATGACCTGGTGTCCGAGTACCAGCAGTACCAGGACGCCACGGCTGACGAGCAAGGGGAGTTCGAGGAAGAAGAGGAGGGTGAAGAGGACGCTTAAGGGCTTTATGGATCAATCGTGTATATTTAGTGAACTTCTGTTGTCCTTAAGCATGGTCTTTCTTTGTATACTATGGTGCTCAGTTTTGCCTCTGTTGGAAGTTCACACTGTTGTGCCATGTGGAACTCCTCTAACAATTGTGGTGGTGTCTGTATCTACACGAATAAAAAGCATGTGTCTACGCGAATAAAAAGCACTGTGGTCTCTTCACTCTCACTTGAAATAAATTTATCCATACCAGCTTTAAAGTGTAAAGTTTTGGGATTTACTAATTTTAGCAATAATATAGAATTTCTCCTTCAGTGCTTTTTAAATAATAGCCTTCCTGTCTGTTTTGTAAAGATAGCTAAATATACAATACTGATTATGTAATTATTCACGTTCTCAAGGAGAATCTCTCAAAGGAAACCAGGAATTAAAAAAACAGCACCCTCTCATCCCACCCCTCAAAAATAGAACCAGGAGTGAAAAATGGTTTAGAGAGAAAGCAAACTTACTGCCACCTCATTTGCTTTATATCCAGATACCCTATGGATCCAGAGAGTAATGAAGTTAAGAATTTTCTTTTTTGATGTGATAAATACAAACAAAAAGAGATACTTTTACTTTGTATATAAAAAGATACATTATAAATTCAACTCGTAACCTAACATAGCAGCCATTGGATACTACAGATGTTTCAACTAAACTAATTTATTTGCAAGTGAAAGCATGGTAGGAATTTTTTCAAGAAAATGGTAAAAATTGTACAATTAAATGAAACTTAATTTTTTGTAGTTATTAAAACTAGATGTTTTCAATCTGATGATTCTTGCCTTTTGAGTGATTCATATTTGATCAGGAGCAATTTGTAGTGAAGCACGGAGGTCAAGGAAGGCAGGTGAGCAGATTCAGGAGTTGGCTGGGATTTCAAAGGCAAGGACCAGGCAAAAGCATGATTAGACTCAAAGCTTTCCTCAGCAGGGCAGTTCACTGTAGGAAGTCTTCCACTAAGGCATTGAATTCATTTGCAAAACGTAAATGAAGATTGTGCTTTCCTTCTGGCATCAGATGCAAGCTAATAGCAAAACAAAACTTGATCAATGACACACCTTTTAAAAACCTCTCACCCTACCCAACAGTTCCACATCATGTCAAGTGAAGAACTGCTTACCCTTCCTTCTCTCCCCACCACCCCTCCCAACTAGTAAGAGGGAGAAAACATAAGGTGGTTAAGTGTCCTTGAGTGGATCCCGACCCATAGCAACCCTGTGTAGGGTTTCCGAGGAGCAGCTGGTGAGTTTGAACCCACCAATCTTGCAGTTCAAACTGCTTTGCAGTCTGGCGCATTAAAAGTCATGTGAAGTTCACATAATAAACAAGACAGCCCTGGATGGAAAGCTCTTGGGTGTTAGACTTTGTAGCCAGCCTACAAGAGTCTATCAACACACACACACAACACAATACACACATACTGCATTTGGAGCTGCGTCAGGGTTTGACTATAAGGCAGGTATGTGATTTTACAAAAATTACATATTTTACAAGAGAAGATTGGTAAGATGACAAAAAGTACACACACTCCTCACATGTGTCAGATATATGAGGTCATGAACGGGAGCCCGTGCCATAACTGCCAACCTCTGAGGGCCACGGCCCGGCCAACACACACCCAGTGCTGCCCTTGCCTTGGTGCTCCTTTTGGACAGACATGTCATGAATGTGCAAAGCAATGGGCGAGATTTGTCACTACCGACATAAATGGAATGTCCCAAGATACAAGGATATGCAGAACCCCCTGGATTGGGGCCAGTGAGCACCCTGGAAATGGTGGGGGAACTTAACCAGAACCGCAGCCCCCACCAGCCTGCTGTTGATGGCTCCAAATCACCCTAGTCTTCTGTAAAGCAGCGTCAGCATAGCGCGTGGCCAGGTAAGCATCCTCCAGGCTGTGGGTCTTTGTTCAGGGGTTGCTAGAGCGGCTGTCACAATGCATCTTCTGTGACCACCTGCACTGCCTTCCCATGGGTTTTTGGTTGAATGTGACTGGTCTGTATTATCTTTCATAAAAACAGCCTTCTCTAAGTTCTATAGTTTATTGATTAGCTATTAAAAAACCCCTGAGCAACAATAAAAGGTAAAACATATGAAAACTTGAAGAATAAAAGCACAAGCTCAAGTCCACAATAAAACCGGACATTCAAGTGCCATTCCCTTATTGCCTCATTCCAACCTCTCAACACACTGGAGTTGTGAGCTCGTCTCAGTGAGCTCTCCGGATTTGTAGGGCACGGATGTGGGGGGAATTGAGGCTTGCTGGGAGGTGTGCACCTCTTGCCATTCAATCACTGGGGGTGGGGGTGGGACCACTCAAGGCCGTCTACTTGAAAGAGGGTACACTGAGCTGTACAACTTGAGAGGCAGGGTCCTGGTTACCCTACACATGGACAGACCTTATGGGGAGGCTCAAGGCCTCTGTTTTTAGGAGACAGAAAACGAATCCAAGGGCAATGATGCTGAAAAGTTCAGTTGCAGCTCCAACTCAGCACTAAATTGGATTCCAAGGCAAGGAACCCCCAACCTCCTGAGCTAGAAGGAGAGATACCAGCTTTGAACCTTTTAGCCACTCGGGGCAGCCTGTGGGGCTCTTCCTATAGAGAACTCTGTACCCTGGGGAACCAGGAACAAGCTTCCCTCCATTAAAAACATGGGAGAGCCCTTTCTGTGGCTCCTTTTGGAACGGCACAAGACTCTGGATGGATGGCACATGGTCGGACGATGAGTATGAAGAAAGCTGCCCCTCCTCATCCCACGCCGGCCATATCAAGGTGCTCAGTCCACTCTTCTAACCGTTTGGATGTGCACTGCTCTTCAAGAACAGTGTCACAGCGGGCAGACAGACAGACAAGAACTATGCTGCTGGGGACTGAGCCTCACCTACACCGCAGGAGGCTCTGGCCATCTGCTCTGGGAGAGTGGGTCTCAAACATGCCCATCCTTTGGGAAATGTAGGGCTTCTAAGAGGGTGAGTTCCTTGGTGGTGCACATGGTTAACATGCTCCGCCAATAACTGAAGGGATGGCAGTTCAAGCCAATGCAGATGTGTTTGGAAAGAAGACCTGGGTTTTATACTTCCAAAAAATTCAGCCTCTGAAAACCCTGGGCAGTCAGCTGTGAGAAATAAAGCCCAAGCTGGTCCATCTTGAGGAATAAGGAAACAAAGGGCCAAGAAGTTGCTCACTGACCTAGGCACAGATGCATCTGGGTGGGGTATTAGGTTAATTAGGGGAGGGGAAAGGGAAACCTGTCTGAGAAGTAGAAACTTTAAATAAAAATGCAACCATCAAAAGGCAAGAATTTCCGACCTTGAGGAATAAAGAACATCTGCCCGCCTTGTCATCTGGGTTTGATGCCTAATTTTACAAAATCGACTAATAAAGCCTCACCTACACTGAAACCAGCACAGATTGCATTTCTTAAGCGTCCTTTGGTGAACACTCGTGATAACTCATTGGTGACCTCATACGGGATAAGCGGTCGGCCTCAGTTCTCCACCCAGAGACCCATGGGGTAAGGTCCTAATCAGGGTTTTACACCGACCTACCAGTTGCCAAGAAGAACCGAGGTAGTGTCGTGGTAGCAACAGCGTTTCTGTCACTCAAGTGGTGTCAACAATGCGTTCGAGTGGATTCAACAGCACCTGGTGTTCCGGTTTCTGAGTGTGGGTACCTGCTTGCTGGGCCAGGTATTTGCCACTGCTACAGGAACTGGTGGGCTTGAACCGCTGACCTTCTGGTTAGCAGCAGGACTTGGTCAATGTGATCGTTTACCTGGGAGAACATGGGCTTCACGCCAGCGTTTCAATGCAGTGACTACCACCCGCTCCGTGCATCAGACCTTTTTACTTCACTTTGACGACTGCAACAAAACTCTCAATTCTTAATTAAACACCATAGCGTAGCCTGCTGCGGGAAGGGGGAGCACAGTGGATGAGCATTGAGCTGCTGTGACCTACAAGGTCCACGGTTCAAGCCCTCTAGCCTCTCTGTGGAGAAGGATGAGGCTCCCGGTTCCTGCAATGATGTAAAGCCTCAGAAATCCTATAGAGGTCACTGTGAGTCAGAACTGACTAGACAGCATTTAACAACAATGCTGCCTCTAAGTCTGTGACCTTTTATAGTTGGAAACAAAGGAAGGTTGCTGGCTCTTGGTACTGGAGACACTCCCACTATGGAAACTAGATACTAAAGAAGATTAGCTAGGTGTCCTGGTCATCAGCATCCTTTGGAGCACCCATTCCAGGCTGTCAGCAACAGTACCTTTTAGTTCAGACACTAAGAGGGCATCTGTACAGAAGGCTATCACTGTACTGACCCTCGCCACAGCAGGCTGAGGACCCCAGGGGCCCCAGCTAGCTGTGAAATCATACCACCTCTGAGTCGGAGGCAGCAGCCCCACGGCCTGACCATACATCCAACCTCCACCCAGCTAGAGCCTCTGAAGGCAGACGGGGCTGGCAGGGAACAATCTCCGTGAGCCCAGTCCAGGACAGAAAGCACCTTAAAGGACGGGAGGGGCCTGGGTCAGGACAAGGAGAAGCTGTTCCAATCAAAGGATTCAGACTTTCTGCACAGGAGCTAAGGATCCCCGGTGGAGCAATGGTTAAGCACTCAGCTGCTAAGCAAACGGTCAGCAGCAAAAGCCCTAAGGACCTGCTCTCACAAAGAGTAGTCTGAGAAACCCTGCATGGCAGGTGTAGTCCGTCCTGTGGGTTGCTATGAGTCAGAATTCGATTCAATGGCAATGGGCTTGGTTTTTCATGTTTTACATAAGAATCCGTTACAAGAAAGGGTTCAACTGCCTAGAAACAAATTGCAAAGCCACTGAACTTGAATACTCTCCAAGGCATCTGTGTCCCAGAGATCCCAGGATTCTTCTCTCTCCCACAGAGAGAAAGAGTCAGATTAACATAAGCAGCAAGCAGGTCTGCGTGACAACTCTGCCCTTCGTCCACCTGATTCTGAGACACAGGGCTGTTGGGTATTAGGTTCACACACGGTACCTATTTGTTGGCAATTTTTTTGAAGGAGTTGACAGTCTTAAATTAGAAATTAAATGATAGATATATTTTAAGTTTAATTATAAACGTATCCTGAGAACAGATACCTTGGAAGTTTGCTCTTTGGTTGTCAAACGGCCTAAGGAATCCACCTTCCTTCTGTGGAGTCCAAACAAGCCAACAGCCTTCTGGGCAAGCTGGAGGCCAGCTGGAAGGGCTGCGGTGGCAGAGTGTGACACTAAGTACGAAACTGCAGTCACTCTCAGACAATCACTGCTAACCTTGCTCTCCACCCATTGTTCCAAAGAATATTGCTGGAAGAAAATTACCCTCCATAAAGCAGTCTACTGGAATGATGAACGTCTGAATAATAAGGGCATACTTTTATCCCGTGTTTATTCATTCTGTGGGAACAGAATTTCTAAATGAAGCTCTCTGCAGCCTGTTACGGAAGCCAGTTCTGAGAGGGAACACACTGCATCTACTACGCATGGCGCTGTGCACACATCACTAGGCGTATTAACCCAGCTCCTCAGCATCATACTAAGAGGATAGGATGCACGGTCTGTAGCTCACACCCTGCGGAGTGCTGGGGGTTAGATAGTTTCATGCAGCCTTAACCTCTCCTCTGCAAAAGATGATGGATGTAAAAGATGATGGAAATATGTCTAAGTGTGCTATGAGGTATAGTAAGACATTATGTGTGAAAAGGCTTTCTCAACGATCAAATGCTGCACGGATACAGGTATTACAAAGGTTCACGGTGTTGTTCCTAGGACCCCTGGAGTCCATTCCAGCTCACAGCGCTCCGACACACAACAGGAGGAAACACTGCTTGGTCCCACACCACCATCACAATCACTGTCATGTGTGTCAGTCCATCTCACTGAGGGGCTTCCTCTGTTTGCTGATCCGCTACTTTCACCAGCATGACGTTGTCTCCAGGGACTGAGGCCTCCTGAGAGCCTGTACCGAGTAAACGACATGGAGTCTCATGATCCTCGCGTCTCAAGAGCATCTTCCAAGACAGACGTGTCCTTCTCATGGCAGGCCATGGTGCATTCAAAATTCTTTGCTAACACCATAATTTAAAGGCATTAATCCTTCTTCAGTATTCCTAATCCAGTGTTCAGCTCTCCTACAACTGAAGCTAACTGAAAATAACATGGCTTGGGTCAGAAGAACCTTAGTCCTCAATGTGACATCTGCTTTTAAACATTTTAAAGAGCTCTTTTACAGCAGGTTTGCCCAATGCAATATACCATTTGATTTCTTGACTGCTGTTTCCATGAATTCTGATTGTGGATCCAAGCAAAATGAAATCCTTGACAACTTTCATCTTATCTCCATTTATCACGATACCACTCATTGTTCCAGTGGTGAGGTATTTTGCTTGATGTTGAGGTGTAGTCTGTACGGAAGGCTATATAGTCTTTGATCTCCAACAGTAAGAGCTTCAAGGCCTCTTCACCTTCAGCAAACAAGGTCATGTTCGCTGCATGCTGCAGACTGTTAATCAGCCTTCCTCCGATTGTGATGCTGTGTTCTTCTTCATGTAATCTAGCTTCTCACACTCTCAAGCATACAAACTTGAACTTGTTCCTTCAGTACTATCAGCTTATGGCTGCTATGGTTAAGTCTCATCCAGTTGGTTCTGACTCATAGCCACCATGCATAGAGTTTCTGAGGAGAAGCTGGTGAGTTTGAACCGCTGACCTTGTGGTCCAATGCTTGTACTACAGCGCCACCCCAGGCCCGGATTTAAGGTGGAGCTGGTGGCTGTGTGCCATGTGTGTGCTGACGTATCAGCTCTG
The DNA here is from genome assembly GCF_000296735.1 of Chrysochloris asiatica. Taxonomy (NCBI): domain Eukaryota; kingdom Metazoa; phylum Chordata; class Mammalia; order Afrosoricida; family Chrysochloridae; genus Chrysochloris; species Chrysochloris asiatica. The sequence continues at coordinate 2,597,957 of NW_006408662.1, forward strand.
TCCAGGGTTTCCAAGGCTGTAAAGATTTATGGAGCAGAAAGCCTCATCTTTCTCCTGTGGAGCGACAGGTAGATTCAAATGGCTGATCTCGTGTTAGCAGCCTACCTGGTAATCCACGATTCCACCAGGGCTCCTCACAGGAGTTGCATTTAACTGAAAAATAACAAGCATTTGTTGCACATTTAAAATTCTCAGAAAAGTTTGTTGTTGTAAGTGTGGTGAAAGGATATCACCCTGATGCACACCTTTCCTGACTTTAAACCATTCAGTCTCTCCTTGTTGTGTTTAGACAACTGCCTCTTGGTCTATGTGCAGGTTCTTCATGAGCACAATTAAGTGTTCTGGAATTTCCATTCTTTGCAATGTTATCCGTAATCTGTTATGATTCACACATGCCTTTGCGCAGTCAATAAATCACAGGTAAATGTCTTTCCGGTATTCTCTGTTTTCAGCCAAGACCCATCTGACATCAGCAATGATATCTCTCGTCCCACGTCCTCCTCTGAATTCAGCTTGAAATTTCTGGTGGTTCCCTGTTGATGTACTGCTGTAACTATTTCTGAGTTATCAAACAACATCATACAAAATTTTATTTTTGTATGATATTGTTTGGTAATTTCTGCATTCCGTTGGATCACCTTTCTTTGGAGTAAACATGTATATGTTGGCTGGCACAGATGAGTCTCAATCTTGGGAGGGGAAATCTATATTTGAAAGGGTCTCCATCTGAATGCAGCCCTGCATTCTGCTTGTTGAATCATCTCAACTGCTCATCTGTCGATTCTGGAACTATGGTTTGGCCGCTGCCTTCTTCCTTCAGCACCATTGGGTTAGGGTCGTTGTTTTCAGTTCCCACTCATAGTGACCATGTATAGGGTTCTGAGGAGTGGCCGGTGGGTTTGAACCACCGCTTACAGTTCAAACTGACCTGTGCTTTCCTACAGCACCACACCAGGACTCAGTTAATAGTTATATTTAATTGCAAAATAAGCAGCTTTTTCCCCTCACGTTTAACATTCTCAGAGAAGCTTGCTGTTACAACATGTCACAGAGCAGTATGACTCGGAAGTTGTGGAACTGCTTCTGTGGCCACTTTCTCTGCTGGACTGTATGCCTTTGCAAGTAAGGACCACCACAGTCCATGTGGGACAATGCTGGTCCTTTCTGATGCGGGTTCATGGGGAGGGAGGGAGCAGGGGGCTTTCTAATACAACTACTAGACTCAGTTTCAAAACCACCTGGTCCAATTCCAAAGATGTAATGACTGGCTCTGTAGATTGAACATACGGCGGTAAGTCCAAAGTCTGGCTACTAGGGTTCCAGTTCAAACATGCACAGCTTCATTCCAGACAAAACGTGCTGAGACCTGTCTCTGTGATCAGACCAGTTCTCTCAGTAACACACTCATTCTGTTAAGGTGTTTTTCCCAAAGGCCCCATAAAATCAGTGTCTGAGGGGACCTGCTGGGCCCGTGAAATTCAAGGCAGAAGGTCGACTCAGAAGGCTATGACAACTGTGTTTTAAAATTCAAAAGGGGTCATATCTTGATATATTTTCTCAAAGGGCACAGGGCATATTAAGAAGTTTTAGAAAACTGGAAAATTGCACTGAGGAATTTTTTTTCCCATCATAATACACCTGTTTACTCTCCAAGGGCAACAAGGGCCATGAGAATTTCACTGGGAGACCTTATTCCATTTGCCCTACAGCCCTCCTCTTTGCCCTTTCAGATTTCTTTTTATCCTTAAAACACCAAAAACATTTAAAAGGAACATGATTTGAGTCCCTCGAGGATGCCAGAGCTGGCGCATGGATGCGGTATACATGAACAGTGCACAATTCTTCTGGGAAGGGTTAGAGAGATGGAAACACAAAAGTGTACAGACCTACCCACTCCAAGACTGAAACTCAAAGGGAACATACGAGCAGGCTTGGAAGCTCACTGGCAACCGTGGTGGTCTACTTGTGAGTGGAAGTGGGGGAAAGGCAGTAATGAAGATATGGACTGAGTTTGATCATGTCATCTGTCGACCTTCAGATGAGACAAAGAAGAAGGGCTGGGGAGACTTAGACACTTCTGAGCCCATGGACACTGACCTAGCCATGGGGGGCTGGAGCTGAGAGTGAAGCGGCCAACTGATATAAAGTGGGAGGAGGCATGCAAGAATGCCCAAACTTGCAGATTGTACCCATTTGACCTAGCTTCAATGGCTTGATGACCAGAGATCAACTAGAGGAAGATAAAGAAGTCTGATACAGGAAGCAAGTGCAAATTGCTACAATTTGATGAACTTGACCTTTACTTACAGTTGTAGTAGCTCAAAATACCAACCATGAGGGAAGGAGTTTTCACATCAAGGATCAAGCCTATCTCCTCGGTACACAGGGTTGATCGGGACGGACATTTAGACACTGGCTACCTAAAATGGGAAGCGCTCTGTAGCATGGTGGTTACGAGTCGGGCTGCTATTCTCAAGGTCAGCAGTTTGAGACTACTAGCTGTTTCTGCTCCCGTAATGATTTAAAGCCTTGGAAACCCTACGCAGGGTCTCTATGAGTCGAAATCGATTTCATAGTACATAACCACCACCACCGCCACCTAAAATGGGAGGGGGAGGGGAGGCTCATAAAGACATGAAGTAACTGGCTTACACATTTTCAAGAGAGAGTTTAGTTTCAGAGTGTGTGGGGGGAGGTAGAACCCCCACAGAATAGTTTTTATCTTCTCTGATGGGTCTGGTGAAAGGAGATGGGGATAAGATTCTTATGATTCAATAGTGTGGAATTGTTATCATGACTAGTTGCGACAGTCACAACTGTAAAGGTAGAAGTTTTGTAACAAAAATGGGGGAGTAGTTAGTCTTACAGTGCAGGAACAGAGGACCCTAGGACCATCAAGGGAGAAGAGCATGAGCAGAATGTGGGCCCCTATCCAGAGAAGCAGCGACACCAGAGATGGAGGCAGAGGTGGGGACATGGAGAGAGGGAGCAGCTGAGGACTCAGGACTCATGGAAAGAGAAAGGCTGTGTGCTGGCAGTCAGGAGGCAGGCTTGCAGAATGTGCCCTTTGGTGGTTTAAATGATTAAATATCTGAAAAAAACACAAAAATCCAGCATAAAAGAAAAAAAAAAAAATAACAGTGTATAGATACCTAGATGGAGGATATGTTGAGAAGCAATGCCATACACGGTATTTTTATTTCATAGAGTTGTTGTGATTTTGTATCAATACTTTTTGACTTAGCCTTGTACAGTCTCTGAAGGGTCAATGTTCACTTGTGTGATTATTTTCTAGAAATTCTGTACACAAAAACCCAAACCCCAAACCACTCATCGCCCATTCACACCTTGTTTCCTCCTCCGAGTGTACACCAGTGAACACAAAGAAAGTTCAAAAGTCATTCAAGTCTGAACGTTCATCTGAATACCAGTAACAAGAAAAGCTGGCTCCTTGGTGAAAGCATTTCAAATACAAATTTTTTTTCCCTAAAACTTTGTGGGATCCAGTAACAGAATGTCTGCTGACTTATCTTAACAAAGGCAGCTCTCAGGTGACTGAACCTGCCTTTCAGAAATAACAAAATGAACAAGAGATGCACACCTGTTATTCAGGTACAAGTCTTAGTGTGTATTGGTATCTCGTGACTCCAAGTAACAGGTTTCTAATTGTGGTATATAATTATTTAAGGCTGAAGTAACATGCAAAGTTTGAGCATTAGTGTTAGGTGAAAACAAGCAGGGCTCAGAGTTGAACACAGACTATCAGTGATTACGGAAGGAGCCCTGCTGACACACTGTACAAGCACTTAGTGGCTACCTGAAAGGTCGCAGTTCAAACCCAGCAGGTACACCACGGGAGAAAGATGTGGCAGTCTGCTTCCGTAAAGACGACAGGCTCGGCCACCCTGCAGAGCCGTCCTGCTCTATCCCATAAGGCTATTCTGAGTCTCCATTGACTCACTGGCAACAGGTTTGCCTGTTCTTTTTAACCTATGTTAGAAAAAACATTCTGGAGAAAACCCTCACAAATATTAATAAAAATACAATTTAAATTGGTAATAAAGAAAAGATGATTTGTTTTTTCTTTTGACTTTACAAAATTTCTTTTGAATTCTTTACTGAGTAGATAGTACTTTTAAATGAGGAAAAACTAATCTGAAAATTTCCAAATTATATTATTTTTGTTAAGAATGATTGATATAAATCTAAGCTGAAATCAATGTTATAACTTAACACTATGAATACATCTGCCATTCACAACAATAAGAAGAGATACTAAATGGAAGAACAAGGTGGAGAGGAGAACAGTTAGGCAGGTTTGCATGGGCCAAGTGGGACAGAGGTAAATAATGATGTATGTACAACCTTGGAACAACAGGGCTCTGGGATACAGGGATTGAGGCATGGTTTGAATGCGTAAAAGGTGGGAAATAATGTTAAGATGCTAGGCTGTCTTTCGAATCTTGGTTTCTCTTGTATACCATTGTAAAATAGACACTTCAGGAGGTTAGAAAGGAATAGCCAGAAATATCACCATAGAAAGCTTGTAAGTACATCTTCTACCTATAAATGATTGGAATACCTAAAATGGGGCTACAATATGCCCATTGAAGGAGGCTACCTTTGGAGCCTCTGCATTACATAAGACCACAGGTGGAATCCTGAACTGCATCCAGAATCTTCTGAGGTCGGAAATTTCCACTTGAAAGGACAAGCAGACCAGCCTGGAGCAGCTAGAAGAACAGAAGATACTTCTTGAAAGAAAGACCAACAGGAAAAATAATAAACAATAACAGCAGTCCAACTGACTACTACAGGAACAAGCAAGCAGCTCGCCCAGGAGACATCAAGCCAAGTGGTTGGGTCCCCTCAGGGAAAACCCAGTCCAAGATTAAGACTCAAGGGGAATACACTAGCAGACATGCACTCTGACTGGTGACCACAGTTAAGGCGAAGTGAGGGAAAACAGCAATGAAGCTGTGAGCTAAGTCTGACCACATTCAATAGACTCCTGTGAACCCACATGGAGACCTCGTTGGCCAGCAGTATGGCAAGACCTGGGGACTCTTGGGCCCAGAGTCAGTGACATAGCCACAGGGGACAAGAGTGGAGAGTGAAGCATCCAGCAGATAAGAAGAGAGGGCATATGCACAAGAACACCCACACTTGCAGATAATACCCACTTGACCTGGCTTCAATGACTGGATGATCAGAACTCAACTAGAAGAAGAAAGAAGAGGGAAAAAAGAGTAACCTGATACAATTTGATTAACTTGACCTACACCTATGGATGCAGTAGCTCAAAAGAGGAAACAAATCATTACAGCGAGGATCATTCCCACCCCCTCCATACAAAGGGTAGACAACTTGGACATGGGCTACCCAAAGTGGCGGGGCTACAAAGGCAAGAAATGACTGGCTTACAAGCTTTCAAGAGGGACCCTAGATCCAGAGGGCACGGAGGTAGAATCTCCACTGAGTAGTATCCAATCTGTCTGGGTGGGGCTGATAAAAGGAGATGGGGATAGGATTCTCGTGGTACAATAGTGAATAATTACTATCAGGATTGATTGTAAGGGTTGGAAATGTAAAGGTAGATGTTTTGTATCAAAAGGAGGGGAGTGGTTGACTTTGCAGTCCAGGAGCAGAGGTCCCTGGGACCATCAAGGGAGAAGAGCAGAGAGCGAGACCCTACCTAGAGAAGCAGTGACGCCAGAGATGGAGGCAGAGATGATGACGTGGAGAGATGGAGTGGCTGGGGACTCTAAACCCAGAGAGGGAGAGGAGCTGTGTGCTGACAACTGGGGGACAGGTTTGTGGGGTATACCCTTTGGTTGACTGATGATGCATGGAGGGGATTGTAACCATGGCAATGAAATGATATACGATAGGATGAATGTAAAGCTAATGTTCTCTCATGTAAACTATCACATTATTCACAAAAAAAAAAAAAAAAAGAAGAGATACTGATCTAAGAATCTTTCCTTGCACTTATTCTTGGCCCACAAAACAGGGCTTCTTGCCTGTTTTCCTAGGGCCTGGAATACAGCAGTGCTGGCTGTCCTTTCCTTCCTGAGCTGTTTCCATTTATTCCCCAAGCGTCTGCAACTGTGGTCCAGACTTACCGTGACCCTTTCACGTGTCTGTGGATGAAGTCTGCATGGAACCCCGGGACCAGAACATCCTTCTCCCCATGCACGATTAAGGTGGGGCACTGAACGTGGGGCAGCAGATGTCGACAGATGTTACCTGAAAACCAGCACAAAGAGTTTGCTGCCATGGAACCATCCTGCATGACAAAAGAGGAGGATGGAGCTTGGGCACATGGCAGTCTTTCTGGATGTAGAGCCAGCCATCTGGATCAGATGGCGCCCAGTCATTCTTCTTGGAGATCCTGCATCGTGCAAGTGGTAAATGTGCTCAGCTGCTAACTGAAACTCTGGAGGTTTGAGTTCACTAAGAGGCACTTCAGAAGGCCCAATGAGCTACTCACAAAGCAGCAGCTACTGAAGACCCAGCAGCACCCAGCTCTGCCCGGACACACACGGAGCCACCACTGGCTAGTCAGTCAGCTCTCTGACAACTGGCGTTGGCTTCAGGTCCCTTCCAGCTCTGACATTCTCTACGTTTCCTCTTTCACTTTTCTGTTGTTTTAGTTTTGCTGCTGTCTCATGGCCTCACTAGGAAACCAGCAGTTTTACCTGGTTTAAATGCATAATCCATAGACAACAAGCAAATAAAAACTCTACAGCTCTTCACGTCACACAGGGAAACTCCCAGTTTGGAGAACGATGCTTGATGGCAGACACTGGAAAAGCTTTTTCTTTGCGATCATGTTTTAAATGGTCACTAGGGCCCTAAGCAGTCCTCAAAAGTTTATACACAATGACGTTACAACTTCCACATGGTAAATAAGCACACACAGTGGTCTCACTACATGAATATACTTCTGAATGATTACGAAGCCCTAACTGGTGTGGCGCTGCAGGATAATGCGCTGGAACACAAGGTCAGTTTGAACCGCAGGTTGGCTGTTCAAACCCACCAGCTGCTTCTTGGAAACCCTACACAGACAGGGTCACTATGGGTTGGAACCGACTTGACAGTTCTAGACCACCACCAACACAGGACAGAGACGTGTCAGTCTGCTTCTGAACTGATGACCGCCCAGGGACCCTGACGGAGCAGTTCTACTCCGTCCTGCAGGGTCACTAGGAGTTGGAACCAACATGAAGGCATATGGGAGCTGGAGGGCTTATGGGAGCTGGAGGGCTTAGATGCTTGGGATCATGACATATTTATAATCTGCTCCGTTATGCCTTGGAATCTTCCTACATTTTCACTGCTCCATCAACAAGTCATAAAAGTTCACAGTTAACAAATCTGTCTTCCTTAATGGATATTGCCTTCATAGATACTGCCTTGTAGAACTTTTTGTTTAAGAGCTGACAGCAACACACTTTAAGGATGTGTTTCCATGGGTGGATACTGTATTTGAAAAGGATCATGACCAAGCACATATCTGTTGTGGTGACATAAAAACAGAGAGAATAACACATCCACAAGTCCTCTGAAATGCGCATGTTTTTACCAAGGACTCATTCTCAACATCATGACCTAATAGGTCCAACTAGCCCTTCAACTTTTATAATTGAATGGCTCCAAGATTCTAGTTTAGCTTCTCTGTTCTTTTAGCAGTCCAAAAAAAAGGTGAAAGAAAAATAAAAACTTACAAATGTAGATAGGCACATAAAAATAAACTTTAACTCAAAATTTCTCTTAGAGATACCAATTCTTATTATAAATGGAAAAATTGTTGATTCTTTCAGATAAAAAAAACAAAGGAGACATCTGTTCATGGCTCAGGTCACATAATTAATTGTGAAGACGGGAAAGAAAGGGACTCAGTATTCTTTACTCTCACCCTCATCCTAATTCCGCTAGGGCTGAAGGTCATGACCAAGCCCCTCCTCTTTGTCACAATATCAGAGAAGGTGGTGCAACCAGGAGAAAACAAGGCATATGGCGAGGCTGCTGGCTTTCTAATGACCCAGTCCCAGAATTAGAAACCAGACTCTAGCTGAGCTTTCTAGAGACCACATGCACACACCAAAAACTGGAAGGAAAAGAGAAAGATCTGCTATTGAAGAGGGAACAACATGAACCATTGTACATACAGCTCTGTCTGTAGCTTAAGGAGTGTATGCAATACTAGTGTCTTCTTTTCACACACCAGGGTGTGGAGATAAATCAGTGAGCCCTACCCCTGAGGATACTGGAGTACTGGGAGAGAAATTCAGATATCTTCTCTCATCTTCTGTAAGCAGCCATGAACAGAGTTCGTGCAACTTACCGTCTGGAAGATGTTTGAATTGCAGAATGCCATTCACCCACTTCTCACAGGTTTGAGCAAAGTAGTCATAGCCATATAGAGCTTCCAGGGGTTCTCTGGTTCTCTTGCTCCATTTGGAAACATCTTGGATCCCTGGAGAACAGAAGTGGGGACAAAGGTGTGTGCTATCTCCGGCTAAATCTTCAAACGGTCCTATTTTGTCCTTCTCAGAGCCTTTATATCTGCTGTTCCATCTGCCTTCCTCCTTATGACACCCAGACTCAAACACCACAGAGGCCTTCCCTGACTACCTTCACCCTCACTGTTTCCAAGATCAGAGGAGTGTCCGATCACCCCTACATCATAAGCTCCAAAAAGGTTGGTGCCAGGGACTAGAGCAAAGCCTGCCACAAGCCAGGGACTCAACAAATATACATCAGGTAAATGATATGTGGTCTGCATCGATGTTTTTTTGCTAAAGAAAACAGAATGTTCCTCTGGCCGGACTCACCTGGAAGAGTGACAATATTTGTAAGTTGCTTTGTTTCTATATTATTTCATATACACTGAGAAAAGCATCTAACCACTAAACGCAAACTATGGTGGTGGCGTGCCATCACATCAGTTCTACCTCACAGCGACCCTGTATAGAGTTTCCGAGGCTGCGTATCTTTACAGGAGCAGAAGGCCTCCTCAGGAGCAATTGGTAGATTCCACCTGCTGACCTTGTGGTTACCAGCTAGGCCTGTGATCCACTGCGCTCCTAGGGTTCCTTAACTTCAAACTACAGCGCAGATAATTCACTATTAGGAAGAATAATAGCAAGAGCTAAAACCACTTTTCTTTTCTTCCGAATGTATTTTGTTGTTATTCTTGAGAATACAGAAAACAAAATACACATCAATTCAACTCTTTCTAATGGTGCAATTCACAGACCCCGACTATGTTCACGGAGTTGTGCGGCCACTTTCACCCTCCTGTCCTGAACTGCTCTTCATAACTCACTGCCCCCAAGGTCCCTATGCAATCTTTCCAGCTGCTGTAATCACTTGAGCTCATGTTGTTGTTGTTAGGTGCCATCGAGTCAGCACCAACTCATAGCGACCCTATGCACAGCAGAACGAAACACTGCCAAGTCCTGGGACAACCTCACTATTTTTGCCACACTTGAGTCTATCGATGCTGCCACTTGGCCAATCCATCTTGTTGGGGTCTTCCTCTTTTTCTTTGACCCTTGACCTTACCAAACATGATATCCTTCTCCAGCGAATGGTCCCTCCTGACAATATGTCCCAAGTATGAGAGACGAAGTTGGGCCACCCTGGCCTCCAAGGAGCACTCTGGATGTACTTCTTCCAACACAGATCTGTTGGTTCTTTTGGCAGCCCATGGCACTTTCAATATTCTCCTCCAACACCATAACTCATAGGCATCAATTCTTCTATGGTCTTCCTTTTCACTGTCCAGCTTTCACATGCATACAAGATTATTGAAAATACCATGGCTTGGGTCAGGCACATCTTAATCCTCAAGCTGACATCTTTGCTCTTCAACACTTTAAAAAGGTCTTGTACAGCAGACCTGCCTAATGCAATACGTCGTTTGATTTCTTGACTGCTGCTTCTATGAGTGTTGATAGTTAATCCAAGAAGAATGAAGTCCTTGACAACTTCAATCTTGAAACTGACCCCATAGATAGTTCTTAAAGGAGCATCATGTTCAAGAAAAACTTTTTTAAAAAAAAAAAAAAAAAAAAACTAGTTTAGTAAAACTATTGCTTGATTTTAAGAAGACTTCAGGGGATATTTGGATATTTTTGGTTTAAGATTTAAAGATGGTCTCATGATTAACAGGTTCAGGGGTTCATCTACCCTCCATGACTAGAAAGTACAGAGTCAACAAGAACTTTCAATTCTGCACCTCTCCTGTTTGAATCAGGATTCTTCCAGAGAACTCCTGTCAAAATCTTCAGTAAAAAAATGGTGGCCAGGCACCATGTGTTTCTTGTAATATCACGGCAGAGACCTGAGGTGGCTGTTCATGGAGGTGAGCATTCTCACACTGTGTACTGCCCCTCCTAACTCCCCTTCCTCCTTGGAGGCTCAGAATGGCAACCGTCTACTGTGCGCTGGGTGGCCACCTGCAAGCTCTTAGGACCTTGGACACCGCATAGTGAACTGGAGGGAGAGCAGAAGCACTAAGCATGCTACTAGTCCAATTAACAGGATGGCTCACAAAACTATCACTGTGAACCTCCAGAGACCAAGGAGCCTAATGCTCTATAGACCACCTCTATAGATCAACTCCCCAGCCCACCATTCTTGTAGCTCTGTGAAGGCACTGTGATAGTTCTGCATCTAGTTGCAGAAATGGTGTGGTCTCAGCCACTAAGGTTGGCGGTTTGAACCCACCCGGCAGCACTGCCATAGAAAAGCTTAGCGATCTGCTGCTGTAAAGATTACGACCAAGGAAATCCTTGGTAGGAAGTTTCAGTCAAGGGTCAGCTGCAGGACCAGGACCACTAGGACTTGGGACTAACTGATGGCAAGAGGATTGGTTTGCTTGGTTCTTCAGTGGACTCGTGGGAGTCATAACGTATACATGGTACATGTGTCAAATATCACAAAATAAAATACACTTATTGATTATTAAATAAATGAATCAATTAAGCATAAGACTTAATTAGAAAAAAGTCCCCTGTGATCTGAATAGAACTTTTTTTTGTTATACAAACCAAGTTGACTAATATTCAATGTGAAGATGTAAAGTCCTAAGATGTAAAGTCCTCTTCTTGGGATAGCAAGGGATCTATAAAATAGACTAAGTCGGCATTTGGAGTAAGATTTATCTATGGGAATGTAAAACCTCAGCAAGGCTCTAGACTTGATAAGAAACACTACTGAAATCTCACGGGACAAGGAAGTTCAGCTATAGCTGGGGTAAGTCAAATGCTCATATGCAGTTAAGAATACAAACTTGGGATTCAGACTGCCTGGGTTTCAATCCCAGCCCCTGCACTTATTGCTCTGTGACACTGAGCAAGTTTCTTAACCTCTCTGTGCTGATTTCCTCATCTGAAACTGAGAATTATTACAAATATTCTAGGATAAAGAATGAATTAAGTTAATGCATGCAATGTGCTAACAGTGTCTTGCATATAAAACAGCCTAAAAATATCATATATGTTAATTTCTATTGATTTATTTTGAGGAAATAATTTTACAGCAAAATATAATTCCTACCAAAAACAAGTAGTAATTATTTTAAAAGTTAAGTTCCTGAGATAACCATTTGAGTCAAACTGTTTACTGATCCTAAGAGAATGGATTTGTATTTCAATAAAATGGGCATATTTATTTTTAAGCATATAGTTTGCATCAACCACTATAATCATAAAAAACAGAGGCATTCACTCATCACTGATTGAGCTCATCAGGTAAACAAGACCTCCGTTTGTTATATTAGTCACAGCAGATACAAGGGGGCTTCAAAATGTGGGAAAAAAGCCATTATCTTTTCATTTCATATTTCCATGAACTTTTGAAGCCCCCTCAGACATCTTGGTGTGGTGCTGTGGGCTAATGCATGAGACTGCAAAGTCGTTTGAGCTGCAACGTTCATGGTTCAAGCTCACCAGCTGCTCCTTGGAAACCCTATGCAACGTCACTATGGGTCGGAATAGACTCGATGGCACTTAACAACAACAACAACATACAAACTTGAATGTGATATCGTCTTTGCTCTCAAGGCCCTTACAGCAACAAACTTTTACACATTACAGGTAGGAAAAAAGTGAAGACATATAGGAGGACAGATTAGGGTTGGTAACTAATTCAGACTTACCGTGTAGCAGTCTCAGAGGTCTTAATCACAGAATGAGCAATGAAGAGCTAAGATTCTACATCAGAACACCACCAAGTAGCTATGATTTAAGGACATGAACTACCTCATAGCTAAAAAGACTCAACGTGTAATATTCTAGGGCAAGGGCCCACGGGTTTTTTTCTGTAAAGGGATGGACAGAAAATACTTAAGCTTGGCAGGGCAGACAGACTCCTAGTTCTCACAGTCTAGGGGAGGGCAGGCTGACACTGTTATACATTTCGATACATATTTGGGGCAAAAAGCCACCAGGCTGAGAGGCAGGGTCTTGGTGAGCCAGAGCAGACTTGGGGTGTGTGGCCACCATGATCAGGTTCACTCTACTCCAGTGACACCAAGGTCCTAGCGGCCCAGATGTGTCTTTCCAGAGAACCTGGATATTTCCATTTGAGCAGCTGGCCAGAGATGAGGTGGCTCAATGGGTTGCTGGTGTATGACGTGGTGCCTGACAGCGGCCAACAGTGGACAATGTGCGGGTGACCAAAGGGCAGACGCTGGGCAATGAGGAGGCACAGCTGTCTGCCAGAAGCTAGCACTGGGAGAGGAGGGGAGTGGTTGCCCATTCTATTGGCGCCCAGGCCTCACAAAGACAGAGCGAAGGTGAATTTGGCATGAGCTGTGGTTTCTGACTCCTTTCTGTTCTTGTTGTGTGCCATCAAGTCAGTTCTGACTCACAGTGAACCTGTATAGAGTTTCCAAGAGGGTTTGAACTGCAGACCTTGTGGTTACCAGTCCAGTGCCTTTCCTACTTATCCTACACACCAGACCAGGGCCTCTCAAAATCTCAAAGATTAGCCTGAAGGACCACCTTTAAAATGCAAGTGGACTAGAAATTCTTTGAACGAAAATGTTACAATGTCTTAATGAGGGTATTAACAACACTCTCCACTGGATCTGCCCCTCCTTCAAGTTCACCATCAGTAGAAATGCAAACAGTGGTTTTACTTAGCCTTTCCTTTACTTCTACAAAGAGGAAACTTTAACACAGACTGGTTAAATTGCATTATTTTTCTGAGAATCTGTTAGTCTTCTCACAGTAGAATTGTGAACTGAGCAAAGGAGGTGAGACTGGTCTGTCCTATTTAATTAGGGGCGTGAGGGGTGAAGGAAGGGCAGGGTTCTGGGTGTGCCAGTTCTGGGACCCACCGTGGTAAATTGCCTCATCCTCATCGGTGACGTATGCATTGGCCCCCCAGATCACCATCTTGTTGATGTAAGAAGGGTATTTTGCAGCTGCGATGAGAGCTGTTATTCCACCGTCGCTCCATCCAAGCAGAGAGACTTTCGGGAACTTCAGTGTCTGTTGACAGATGCAACAAAGTCACAAAGAAAAATCCTTTCCCATGAACCTTTGAAGCCCTTCATATAAGTGTCATAAAATCCTGAGTTCATAGTATTGTTTGAACTATGAAAGAGCTGCATCTTCTGGTGGTGTACAATCTCCAGGAGTAAACCAATGGAGACCAGACCAATACAATGTGTGCATGCGGATGAATACTCATGCAAGAGTTTTGAGGACTGCCTGGCAGGATGTAGCACATGATTATGTAGGTTAAAGCAGGGGGACTTGAGATTTGCTGGAGGCATCAGAGTGGCTGCATCTGATCGCCCCGGTGATTGCAGCTGAAGGAGAATGGCATCAGGAGGGGACCCTGCTAGTCCTAAGCTGACCCAGTCGAGGCATCAGGAGGGGACACTACTAGTCCTAGGCTGACCCAGTCGAGGCATCAGGAGGGGACACTACTAGTCCTAAGCTGACCCAGTCGAGGCATCAGGAGGGGACCCTGCTAGTCCTAAGCTGACCCAGTCGAGGCATCAGGAGGGGACCCTGCTAGTCCTAGGCTGACCCAGCCAAGCTCTGAAAACACATGGTTGGAGGGAAAACTAATAAAGATGAACTCAGGGAGACGCTGCCTAGAAGCAAAATGAGAATGGACATAAAAATTAATGGTAGGGAATTAACAAATATCAGTCCAACATACGTGCTGATGGGCATAACTACCATGAATAATTTAGCATTATCTTAGAGAAAATGAACATTTACATCTCCTAAACGTAGCAAGCCATCTTCTAAGTCTTAGGAAATTCTTGCCTAGAAGCTACGTCCAGGAATCCTACAACAGCATGGTGATAACAGCAAAAAATGGGACCAGCTAAAATGTCAATGGACAAGAATGTTCACTGCACTGCTGTTAATACCTACAACAAAATGACAGAAAACAAACACAACAGAAATAAAGCTCATCGTCTACCCTGAAGAATGACGTGGAGACAGACACCGCAGCCACTCCATGCAGTGGGATATCTGTCATGCTGCATGCCTTCGGTTAGCTCCAACTCACGAGGACCCTGTCTCTACAGGGTCTGCATCACTGACCTTGAGGTTGGCGGTCCAGGGCGATCCTACAACACCACACCAAGAACAGTAGGTACCCATTGTTTAAGAATAATGTCGATTTATAGTTACTGACCTGGAAGTATCATCCTGACCAATTGCTGGGTGACAACAGAAGGTTAGAACAATACCATGTGCAGAGCTCAATGCTAGCCACACAAAGTATTTACATGCGCACAAGACTGGCCCGCCAGGCAGCGCCTTCAAGTCTTGGTTGTGGTAGCTCCGTAGCCTACAGGATTGAGGGAATTTCTACTTTTTTCTTCATACCTATTTAAATTCTTTTTAAATTTTCTATAGGAAGTACGTGGCATGTTCTTTGTAGAAAATATAAACAGTAAAAACGAACCAAAATAAATAAACAAGGCCCAGCCAGCCTCCCGCCCCCAGCCTCTGTCCTAAGACCTACCTTCATCAAATCAACAGCATCTTTTGCATCCCTTTCAAAGAAGTCCACGGGGAAATCTCGATTTGGGGGTCTGGAATGTCCATACCCTCGAGGATCCCAGGCCACTACTGTGAAGCGCTTCTTATTCAGGCTTTGAATCTGGGGTTCAAAGTCAGTTTTTCCACTTCCTAAAAATAACCCATAAAAGCATTCATTGTTTAGAACACAGTAGAAACACAAACAGTAACATTCTGAAAACAAACTGACTCTAAGTTGTCCCACCATAGCCACCAAGTCCATTCTGACTCATAAGTCATTCTTTGTGGAAGGCTGGTGGATTTGAACTGCTGACCTTGTGCTCAGCAGCCCTAGCTGTAACCCACTACGCCAACCGCCCTCAGGCTTGCTGAACCATTGACTTGACTGGAGGCGGGCTTCTTCCTTGCCTGGCTCCTGGCTCCACCTAGTGGCCATTTCTCTTCTTGCGACTCCTCCTGGGTGCTTTTCTTTAGCTTGCTGTTAAGAATGAACAAACTATATGGGACTAGACTCGTCAATATGATATACTTCTCTTTAACTGGCTTTTAAAACTGATGGTTACAAATGAGCGTTAGTTCAGTCATTAATACCTGTGGGCAAATTTATGAGATTGATTCAGTTATGCAATTCCAGATGTGTTTTACAAGGCCTAAGTGAATAATCCTGAAGTTTATTTTCTGGCTGTGATTAGCTACTAGAAAAGTAAACTAATACACCAATATGGGGGAGGGAAGATGACAGATTTGTCTGTTTCATAAAAACAGCACAATATGGTGTAGACAGTGGCACTGCATTCATAAGTCACACACCAAGTTACAGCCACTGTGACACCCAGAGCTCTCTGGTGTGGTGGAGCTCAGATAGATCCACTGCATTTGCTGGGAACAGTCAGATCTCAAAGAGCCCTAATCTAGGGACAAGTAAGAATAACATTTAAAAATGTGTTCCATTTCTGAGAACTCGTAGCTCAAGTGACACCATGCCTGACCAACGAGCTCTATTAGAAAATGTCTTTCAAGATAGGGCAGGATCATTTTACCTGATCAAGCCTTGTCACTCTTCCTGACAATATGTATCTTTCTCAAATCACGTAACTAATCCTGCAAACCAAAGCCAAAATCAAACAGGTGGATTTCATGCCCCCACGTTCTGCTCTAACCCACGTGGCTTCTACTGTGGTTCGTGAGCCACAATGGCTTCTTTGCTGCCTTCTGGATCTGGAACACCTGGAGCAGGGGTAGCGGTGAGAGCTGGGAAAAGGGCACTGTTCAACTCAATTTCAGAAATAGTGATGTACTTGCTTTCTGCCACCAGACAACATGAATCCCAGGGCCAGGAATACTAAAAGCTAAAGACATGCTTAGGAATTATATGTAGCTAGTGGCACTGTGGGTTAATGCGCCAGACTGCAAAGCTGTTTGAACTGCAAGGTCGGCGGTTCAAGCTCACCTGCTGCTTCTTGGAAACCCTATACAGGGTCACTATGGGTTGGAATCAACTCAATGGCACTTAACAAGTCACCAATAAACAACATTCTTATCAACGGAGAAAAGATTGAAGTTGTCAAGGACTTCATTCTTCTTGGATCAACTATCAACACTCAAGGAAGCAGCAGTCAACAAATCAGACGACATATTGCATTAGGAAAATCAGCTGCACAAGACCTTTTTAAATTGTTGAAGAGCAAAGATGTCAGCTTGAGGACTAAGATGTGCCTGACCCAAGCCTTGGTATTTTCAATAACCTCACATGAATGTAAAAGCTGGACAGTGAATAAGGAAGACCGTAGAAGAATTGATGCTTTTGAGTTACGGTATTGGAGGAGAATATTGAAAGTGCCATGGGCTGCCAAAAGAACCAATAGATCTGTTTTGGAAGAAGTGTAGCCAGAGTGCTCCTTAGAGACCAAGATGGCCAAACTTCATCTCTCATACTTCGGACATATTGTCAGGAGGGACCAGTTGCTGGACAAGGATATCATGTTTGGTCAGGTGGAGGGTCAGAGAAAAAGAAGACCCCCAGCGAGATGGATTGGCAAAGTGTCAGCATCAATGGGCTTGAGTGTGGCAACAATTGTGAGGTTGGCCCAGGACCGGGCAGTATTTCAATCTGCTGTGCATAAGGTCGCTATGAGTCGGTACCGACTTGATGGCACCTAACAACAACAACAAGTCACCTAATCCACAATTTGCCTGTCAGTTTGTCCTAATGTGGTGGCTTACATGTTGCTGTGATGCTGAAAGCTTTGCCACTGGTATTTTAAATATCAGCAAGTCCCCCACGGTAGACAGGTTTCAGATGAGCTTCCAGACTAAGACAGACTAGGAAGATGGAGAGACAGACTACTTATGAATACTTAGCCACCCAAACCTCATAAATAGCAATGGACACTGTCAGATAGCACCAGAATACTGAATACTGAAACATGATGAAGAGCACTGGTCAGAATATTATCAGATATAGTGCCAGAAAATGAACCCCTCAGGTTGGAAGGCACTAAAATTACGACTGGGCTTCCCCTCAAAGTAGAGTTGACCAAGGTGATGTGAATGGAGTAAAACTTTCAGGACCTTCATTTGCTGATGGAGCATAACTCAAAATGAAGAGAAGCGGCTGCAAACATCCATTAATAATCAGAACATGGAATTACGAAGTATGAATTTAGTAAAAATGGAAATTATCAAAAATGAAATAGAACGCATCAACATTGATATCCTAGGCATTAGTGAGCTGAAATGGACTGCTATTGCCCATTTTGAATCTGACAATCACATTGTCTACCCTGCCAGGAATAACAAATTGAAAAGGGATAGCGTCACATTCATCATCAAAAAGAACGTATCAAGATCTGTCTTGAGGTACAACACTGTCTGTGACAGATAATCTCAACAGGCCTACAAGGAAGACCAGTTACTACCACTATTATTCAAATTTATGTCCCAGCCACTAAAGCCAGTGATGATGCTGTTGAAGAATTCTGTCAACTTCTTCAGTCTGAAACTGATCAAACATGCAATCAAGATGTATTGATAATTACTGAAGACTGGAATGCAAAGGTTGGAAACAAAGAGGAAGGATCAGTAGTTGGAAAATATGGCGTTGTTGATAGAAATGATGCTGGAGATTGCATGACAGAATTTTGCAAGACGAATGATGTCTTCACTGCAAATATCTTTTTTTAAACAACGTAAAAGATGACTATACACATGAACCTCACTAGATAGCACACACAGAAATCAATCGACTACAGCTGTTGAAAGAAACAGTGGAAAAGCTCCCTATCATCAGGGGTAGGGGCAGACTGTGGACCAGACCATCAGTTGCTCACATGCAAATTCAGATTGAAGCTGAAGAAAATTAAAACAAGTCTCTGAGAGTCAAAATTTGACCTTGAACAAATGCCATCTGAATTTAGACCATGTCAAGAACAAATTGATGTGTTTAACACTAAAGACCGAAGACCAGAAGAGCTGTGGGATGACATCAAGAACATCATACAGGAAGAATGTAAAAGGTCATTAAGAAGATAAGGAAGGGAAAAGATCAGAATGAATGTCAGAAGAGACTCTAAAATGGCTGCAACAGCACACTGACAGGGAACTGCCAGAGGATCAAGCTGGATTCAGAAGACAACATGGAAGTAGGGATATCATTACATCATTTGAGAAGCTGGATTAGGGTATCAGGATAGGAGGAAGACTCATTAACAACCTGTGACATGCAAAGGATACAACCTTGCTTGCTGAAAGCAAAGAGGACTTATAATACTTGCTGATGAAGATCAAAGACCATGGCCTTCAGTATGGGGTGCACCTCAAGGTAAAGAAAACAAAAATTCTCACCACTGGACCAATGAATAACACCATGACAAATGAAGAAAAGGTCGAAGCTTAGATCTGCTATCAACACTCACTGAAGCAGCAGATAAGAAGTCAACTGACATATTGCATTAGGCAATACTGCACAAGACCTCTTTAAAGTGTTCAAGAGCAAAGATGTCAGTTTCAAAAGCATCATATACATGGGAAAGCTGGACAGTGAATAGGAAGACAACAGAAAAATTGATGCATTTGAGTTATGGTGCTAGAGAAGAATATGCTGCCAGAAGAACAAATAAATCTGTATTGGAAGAAGTACAACCAGAATGCTCCTTAGAAGCCAGGATTGCCAAACTTCATTTCTCATATTTCGGACACAGTATTGGGAAGGACCAGCTCGTGGGGAAGGACATCATGCTGGGTAAAGTGGAGGGTCAGTGTAAAAGAGGAAGACCTCCAGGGAGACGGACTGGCCAGTGGCAGCATCAATGAGCTCAAGCATAAGAGAGACTGTGAGTTGATACAGAACTGGGCAGTGTTTCTTTCTGTTATGCCCGGGGATGCTATGAAAAGGAACTCACTAGACGGCACCGAATAAGAAAAATAACAAGCCACCAAACAGATATCAGAAGAGACTCTGAAGCTTGCTCTTGAGCACAGAGAAGCTAAAGGGAATGGACGAAATGAGGAGGCACAAGAGTGAACAGAAATGTAAAGGGCAACTTGAGAACATAAAGTATTATGATGCAAAGACCTGAAGTTAGAAAACCAAAGGGGAAAAGGATGCTCAGCACTACTCAAGCTGAAAGAACTGAAAAAAAAAACACCCCTGAAGCCTAGCACTGCAATATTGAAAGATTGATGGACAAAATGTTGAAGGACACTAGAAACATCAAAAGAGGAAGAAACACAGTTACTACACCAAAAGAACTGCTCGATATTCAGACATTTCAAGAGATACCATATGATCAAGAACTAATGGTACTGAAGGAAGAAGTCCAACCAGCACTGAAGGCACTGGTGAAAAACAAGAGTCCAGGAATGGACGGAATACACACTGAAACCTTTCAATCAACGGATGCAGCTCTGGAGGCGCTCACTCATTTATTCCAAGGAATCTGGAAGACAGCTCCCTGGACAACCAGTTGGAAGACATCTGTATCTGTGCCCATTCCAAAATTCCAGTGGAATGTGGAAATCATCAAACAATATCATTAATATTGCATGCAAGTAAAATTTTGTTGAAGATAATTTAAAAACGGTTGCAACAGTACACCAATAGGGAGCTGCCCGAAATTTAAGTCAGAATCAGACAAAGACGTGGAATTAGGGACACTATGACTGACCTCAGATAGATCTTAACCCAAAACAGTGGATACCAGAAATATGTTTATTTGTATTTTATTGACTATGCAAGGGCTTTAGACTGTATGGATCAGATTCGCTATGAATAATGTCACAAAGAATGGACATTCTAGAAAACTTAATTGTGCACATAAGGAACTTGTACGCAGAGCAAGAGTCAGTCATTCAAACCAACAAGGGGGCACTGGATGGCTTAAAATCAGGAGAGGTGTGCACCAGGGTTGTAGTCTTCCTTCTTATTTATTCTATCTATATGCTGAGCAAATGATCCACGAATCTGTGTTATATGACTATGAACGTGGCTTTAGGATTTAAGGAAGACTCATTAACCACCTACAATATGTACATGATACAACTTTGCTTGTTGAAAGCAAAGAGGACTTAAAATACTTAATGAAGATCAAAGACTACAGTCTCCAGGATGGGTTGCACCTCAATATAAGAAAACAAAAATCCTCACCACTTGACCAATAAATAACACCATGATAAAGAGAGAAAAGACTGAAGTTGTCCAAGACTTCATTTTGCTTGGATCCACTTATGGATGCAGCATTCGAGAAATCAAATGACTGTACTGCACTAGGCAAATCTACTGCAGAAAACCTCTTAAAAGTGCATAAGAGCAAAGATTTCAGTTTGAGGACTGAGGTGTGCCTGCCCCAAGCCATGGTATTTCCACCTGCCTGACATGCATGAGAACGTTGGACAATGATTAAGGGAAGACATAGAAGAATCGATGCAATTGTGTTATGATGTCTGAGAAGTATATCAGAACTACTATGGATTGCAGAAAAACAAATACATCTGTGTTGGAAAAAGTCCAGCCAGAATGTTCTTAGAAGCCAGGATGGTGAGACTTAGTCATCTCTCATACTTAGTTTATGTTATCAGGAGGGACCAGGGCCTGGAGAAGGACATCATGCTTGGTAAAGTGGAGGGCCAGCGAAAAAGAGGAAGACCTCCAATGAGATGGGCTGACACAGTGACAGCAAAAGAAGGCTCACGAGTAGCAACAATTGTGAGAACGGTGCAGGGCTGTGCAGTGTTTCATTCTGCTGTGCACAGGGTCACTGGGAGTTGGCACTGACTCTATGGCACCTAACAAAAACAATCACCCGTTTAGGAGTCCTGGTGTGGTGCTGTAGGATAAGCACTGGACTGCTAATTGCAAGGTTGGTGGATGAAAGCCACCAGCCCCTTGTAACCAGCGTCTGAAACTCCCATCAAACAAGGTTTCTGCCTTGCTGGGTGTGGGTTAAGGGAAGGTGGGAGAAGATACTGATAGGATGATGAGTCAGCTGGGGATGTGAGCAGAGTTCATTGTCATCGTACAAACTTGAATCTCTATCATGGGTAGAAAACGAAGCATTTCAGAAGTAGAAGAGGCTATCAAAGAAGGAGAGCCAGAGGGGCATGTGTCCTTTGGACCCCGAACTCCCTGCCCACTGAATGCTCTGGATCCAGTTAGAAAGCTGTAAAGTCAGAGAGCAACAGAACCAAAAATCAAGACAGAGCAGTGGGCTTCTGAGCCTAGAGCCAGTGAAGCTTAGTGACGCGGGGCAGGAGCGAGCTTGTACAGTGGGGTGCTACGTTTGCTGGCCCATGGAGCCAGAGCTGAGGCTTATGGTGGAGTGGTGGGTCCTGTGGGTATTTATCAGCAGCTGACGGGAACACCTGTGCCCTTGGCTCTTTCTGATTCCAAACTGTAACCTGTAACTTCCCTAATAAGCCCCGTAAAGGTGAGTATTGACTGATACGGTGTGGCTGGTATAAGGAATTCTCAAACCCATGGAAAAGTACAGTTGTGTGGGCGGGGTGACTGCTGTCACATTTTTTTGAAAGAGTTGCTGTGAGTCAGAACCGACTTGCAGCTAACGACAGACAGCAGCTTGGAGTCCCGGTGCCACTGTGGGTTAGGTGTTAGACTGCTAACCACAAGGTTCACAGTTCAAACCCACCAGCCACTCCTCAGGAAAAGGTGAGACTGTCTGCTCTCACAAAGATTTAGTCTCAGAAACCCTTCCGAGGGCCACTATGAATCAGAACTGACTTCATGGACGTGGGTTTGGTTTTGGATTGTTTTAGTCACCAGCCCTGGTGTTGTGCTATAGGATAAGTACTGGACTGCTAAGGTTGGTGGTTCAAACCCACAAGCTGCTCCTCAGAAACCCTATGCAGGGTTATACTATGAGTCAGGATAGACTGGATGGCACTTATCAACAAAAACATGGGCCAAAACTGACTTGGTGGCAGTGGGTTTGATTTTGGATTGTCACCAGCTTACAACACCAGTGACGCCAACACTAGCACCAGCCAGCACTGGCTGTCGGCAAGAGGGGCCCTGGGTGCTCTGGGCACCACCTGGGAGAGTGAAGCTGTTACTTATTTTGAGTTTCGAATCATGTTAATGTTTTACATAAACAAAAGTTAAATTTTAAACACACATTTTTGCTATACTGAGCTTTACAATCAGAATATGGTACAATGGAAATCTAAGAGCTAGCAATTTAATTTTTTCACAGATAACTTTAGCTGTACTTCAACCAGAGGAGTAATTATTCTCCTTCATTATTTTACAAAGGAGCTCTGGTAGCGTAATGGTTATGAATTGGGCTGCTAACCTCAAGGGTGGCAGTTCGACACTACCAGCCATTTTGCAGGAGAAAGATGAGGGTTTCTGTTCCCGTAAAGATTTACAGCCTCAGAAACCCTGTACAGGGTCGCTATGAGTCGGAACCGACTCCATGGTACTTAACAACAACAATTACGTTCTAAGCACTTAAGAGAAAGAAAACAGTAAATAAATGCTATGTCTGAAAAGATGCTTTTACTGAGCCCGGATGGTGCCAAGAGCAAACTACAACCCCGATCCCAGTAGGCTGAGCTAGGTGAAACCATCCATTCACTGGACAGTTTTACCACATTATTTTAGGAGACAGAGCGAATCATAAAGGAAATAAGCATACACTGGTGTGATTTAATTAAACTGAACATGAAACAAACATACTAACTCCCTTAAAACCAAAGTTGTGATGTCCTGAGATCTATGTAAATCATCTCCTTGCACTTTCTACACCATCTGTGAAACTTCAGCTAGACTTTGTCCAGCTAGCTTTACTATGCCCCCACACAGGAAGGGAGAAATGTGCTGATCTAGTTTTGATTTTCAAAAAGTGGTTCTATGCAGTTGAGTCGTTTCTGACTCCGTGACTGCACAGTTTCCAAGGCTGAAAATCTATCTATACGGGAGGATCTTTCTCTCACGGAAAGGTTGGTAGTTTCAAGCTTCTGACCTTGAGGTTAGCAGCCTAACTTGTAACCACTATAGATCTCCTTAAGCTAACCTTTATTCTTAGCTATTTTAATTAGACAGACATCCAACAAGAAGTAGGTGGCTTCAGCACTCAAAGTCCCACGTCCTGGAAAAGCTGTTACATCTACCTTCTTTTTCTACTCCATCTCTCCACACCCCACTCACTGACCCTTGTCACCTCCCAAATTGTAGCAATTGTGGCTGCACTATATTACATGGGAAAACTGGGTACTTCGAGGGAAAAAATCACACACTGTAGAAAGTTATCTGTTGGCTACATCACTTCAATTTGACCATAGCAAACATTGAGTAAAGCACTTCAGCAAGGCTCTGGGAATGATCAGAGTTTGGCATGGAGCGCATTCCATTAGAAAAGCATCCTGACCTAACATCCCAGGGAGCAGCAGGACTGCGTGGTCCCCCTCTCCAGCCCGCAGATAGTGCAGGTGAACACCATTCACATCCACTTTGGCCGAGGTCACCGAGGTGCTGCAAGAAAACAGCGCATCCCAAAGCAAAGTTATTTAGTAGCACAAATTGAGTATGACAAAACCACCGTGTTGTACACACCAGCCCACCCAGCACCCTTCTCTGGAGAGTCTGACTCTGGGCCTCAGTTCTCCAACCTAGAAGGTGACTTGTGTCTTTTTTGCTGGATGGGCTGTCTTCATGCACCCAACCCAGGGCTTACCTATAAAAGCACCAACATTCCTGCTGAGACCACAACCACACACACCCATGGGCATATGCCTCAGAGCTGCATGCAGGCTGAGTTGAGGACCTCCACACAACAATGAAAGTGAGGGTGGGCCTCATAAGCAGAGACCCGGGAATCATCCCTGTGAACTTCAGCATGTCTAGGGCTACGTAGCCTCCAGTCATCTTGGTGTTGATCTTAAGAACAAGGCTGGTCCCAACAGAATTCTTTAGGTTTAGGGCTTTTCTGCCAGGAGCAGGAAGGCTCTAATTGGGAACGCCAACATACACTGATCTGGTCATGTGACTGTTAAACAGCCACACTCCTAAGGTTCCAGCTTGAAGAACATTCCCCCTGTCACTGACCTTCCTTGACCCAGGATCTCCCATGGCCCTGCATCTTACTGGGCCAGACTTGGCATGGAGGGGGCCCAGGTAGCCTCTTCTGACGTGAGCCACTCCGGCATTCTGACTGACCAACCTGTCCTAGTGGCTCCTGTGGAGACTGCTGGCCTTGGGACACACATCAGAGTGCATACTGCCCCCCCCCACCCCCCACCCAACAGTGTGCCTGGTGGATGGCTGAGTGAAGTGCATGCCACCAGGGGACATGGTGGCATGCCAGGACAGATACCACTGATGTTCTGCCTCTAATTGGCCACTGATGAATTGAAATCAACCACTGTCTTCTTTTTCTTCTGCATACTCCCTTCCCGATACCCACCATTGCCCGATACCCACCACCACTTAGTCAAAACGACTCGAGACACTTTTGAAAAACTGAAGTTCTGTCTCCTCTTCTGGCTTCATCTCACTCGTCAATTTCAAACAGGGAATAATGCAGAAACAAGTATGTTTGATATGTTTCTGCAGAAAGTGAGACGGAGTTGGGGAGCAGTAAGCCCCGACAACACCCTGACTTCAACATCTACAACAACCCGGAGGAGTAAGCCACCGGCCTCCCTGCGGACTTTACTTCTATTGCTTCAGGACCAAGGTGGCCACAAAAGAACACACTCTGCTAAGACTGGTCCCCTCCAGAAAGCATGTGTTTACTGGTGTATTTGTTTTGTTCAGCCGAGTTGGAGAGAAGTCCGATACAGAGGACTTACCCTGTAAACCGTAAGAGCACAATCCATAACACACGGCTGGGGCTATACAATTCTATTAGCATTTTCTGGCTTTACAAAATGAGGCAACTTTCAAAACAGAAGCGACTGGCACCAACAGGAGAGTTATAGGTGCCAGCCACGGCTAACAGACAATCCCCCGACTTCCTTCATTACTCCTGATGCTTGAGAGGTTTTAGGGTCCCCTCCTGGTGTGCTTGCCCTGTGGCAATCATACAAGGGGACTTCAAAAACTAGGTGCGAAAGTGGAGTAAAAAAGATGATGAAATTTCCCACCAGTGTGTCGATGTATGTGGTTGGTGAGTGCTGTAGAATCGGTTCTGACTCATAGTGACTGTGGACACAGTTTCCGAGGCTGGAAATCTTTGCAGGAGCAGAAAGCCTCTTCTTCCTCCCGAATCACATAGAATGGGGGGATTTCCTGCCCCACCCTCCTGGCCCAGGCTGGCTTCTAGACAGTGGTGCCTACTCAGCTGGGCACATCTCCATGGGGGCCACAGAGCCGCCTGGGCACTGCCCCCACAAACTGCCCTCACTTCAGACACTGGCTGCCAGGTCAGAGGTTCCCGAGCTCACTGGCACTTCTGACTTGTTGTTGTTGTTGTTAAGTGCCGTTGAGTCGGTTCCGACCCATAGCGACCCTGTACAGGGTTTCCGAGGGTGTAAATCTTTACGGGAGTAGAAAGCCTCATCTTTCTCCCGCGGAGCGGCTGGTAGTTTCGAACCGCTGACCTTAAGGTTCGCAGCCCGATTCGTAGCCACTATGCTACCAGAGCTCCTTAGGCACTTCTGACTAGCGGGCCACAAATTTAAGGGAGTCCTGGTGTGGTGCCGTAGGGTAAGCACCCGGCCACAAGGTCAGCGGTTCAAGCTTACCAACCGCTCCTCAGAGACCCTATACAGGGTCACGATGAGTCGGAACCGACCCAACAGCACTTAACAACTGCCCCTTCAGGACATCAACCATCAGCTCAGAGGTCCACAGAACACCTAGTAATCCTTACTACCCTGGCAGGTTCCAGAATTCACTACAAACTCTCAGAATGCAAGAAAGCGCGGGTCATGTGTTGTGGAGTTAAACAGAGAAGAGTTGTGCAGGGAGAGGTCTGGGAGGAACTCAGACACCAGCCTTCTGCATGACTCTCCTGTCACTCAGGGAAGCCCACCCAGGCTCCAGTGCCCAGTCTTTATGGGGCTTTTATTACAGGGACACGAAGCCACCCAGGTGGCTGAGCTCAGTCTCTAGGACCCACATCCCCAGGACACTGACATCATCACATGGTGGGCTTCTCTGGGTCCTTCTGTATTGGGCAGCCCCCAACTAAGTCACCTCATTAGTATAACATCATAGGTGTGGTCTGGCGTCCTCAGGAATACCATACACCTGATAACTCAGGAAACTGTAGGGGTTCAGAGGTTACCTGTAGGGACTGAGCAGCCTGCTGGCTCTGCAGAATAAGCACTGACTATGAGCCACAAGGTGGAAAGTTCGGCAGGAGAGTGAGTCCTGGTGTGGCACTGTGGGCTAATGCACCAGACTGCAAAGTCAGTTTCAACGGCAAGGTTGGAGGTTCAAGCTTACCAGCTGCTCTTTGGAAACTGCATACAGGGTTGCTATGGGCTGGAACTGACTCTATGGCAGTGGACTTGGCAGTTTGGTTTTCTAGAGTCTTAGTGATGCTGTGGGCTGCTAACTGCAGGGTCAGCAGTTCAAATCCAACAGCCCCTGGAAGGCAGAGAGGCCAGGCTGCGTGTTCCTGGAGAGCTTCAGTCTCAGAAACCCTACGGAGCAGTCCCACCTACTCACTGCACAAGGTCACTGTGCGCTGGAATGGCAGTGGGTTTGGGTTTGGTTTTTGGGGACAAAGGCCAAAACCTTTAGGTAAAGTTAATTCTTCGCCCTACGTGCACATGGCTTCCTCTTCTTCAGCTGCCATTCCTAACAGTGTTCTACAAGAACTCTCCAACTTCCCCCTGGACTTTTCTGTAATCTAGGTTTTGATTGGCCATCCCAGTTTTTCCTTCCCCTCTGATTAACACCATCCAGTCCTGGCGTGGTGCTGTAGGGTACACACTGGACTGCCATCTGCAAGGTCAGCAACTCAAACCCCCCAGCTGCTCCTTGGAGCTGCTGTAAGTCGGCACCGACTTCACAGCATCAATGATGACAACCTGGAATAAAACCAGGTTGTTCAGCACCTTGCATCACTGGAATTCAAAGCGGGAAAAGATTCAGAAAGGCAGAATACTTTGTTGGTGGCTTTAGAGGACACAAAGAAATCCTATCAGGGTTGAGCAGAGGTATCTGTGGGAAAGGAAAGGTAACATTTGAGATGGGGTCAAGTTCTGAAACAAGATGGCGGTGGGGAGGGTATTTCTGGTGGGAGGGTGGAGCCAGGAGCGAAGCTCAGGAGAGAGTTCTTCCACTCGGAGGTTGGAAGACAGCTGGTGTTTTGTCTGCCACAATCTCCTACAACAATCACAGCCAGGGGCTCTGTCGCTATCCTATCAGCCCTGCACCTAAAGCTCAAGGAGGATGCCAAAAACTTTTCATAAATCTTCAAGTTGGGGCCACTGGACAGAGAACTACCAACAAACAAAAGCAAATTAACCAGTTTCAAATGTAAGAAAAAGTTTGACTCTTCAAGATAATAGCTCCTGAGAGCTGCTATTCTCACATAGACACAAGATGCCGGAAACGAGCACAGCACAGTTTTTCCAGCTTCCCAGGAGCTGGGTGGCAGCTCCGGTCAGCCTGAGAATGTGGACAGGGGATGGTGCTGCCATCCTAACATCAGCTTTGTTGTTGTGAAGTGCCACTGAGTCGGTTCCGACCCACAGCGACCCTATATAGGGTTTCTGAGGAGTGGCTGGTGAGCTTGAACTGCCGACCATGCAATTCAAATGGCTTTGCAGTCTGACACATGAACCCACAGCGCCTGCCACACCAGGACCCCTTACCTGGGTCAAATCCAACATACCAAATTCCCCAAGCTCAGGTAGGAAACACGATAGAAAATTTAAGATGCTTTCAAGAACAAAAATGAGTCTATTTCTCTTGGGGTGTCAGCCTGTTTTTTCTGCCACATTTCTTTCCTCCTAACAGTGGTGGTGGTAGTAGATCCGGTTTTGATGCACAGTGCCCTGTACACGGTTTCCAAGGCTGTAAATCTTTGCAGGAGCAGAAAGCCTCATCTTACTCCTGCGGAGGGCTTGTGGTGAGCAGCCCAACTCATAACGCACTTCGCTAACATGACTACTTCTCTCCTAATAATCTTTCTAATCCAGGTAACCTTAAGAGGTGTGTTCACTAGAACCACCTGTAGAAATTTAAAAGGAGGCTTCAAAAAGTTCAAGGAAAGAGGGGAGTAGTTAATCTAACATCCCAGGAACAGAGGACACTAGGACCATCAAGGGAGAAGAGCAGAAGCAGAATATGGGACCCTATCCAGAGAAGTAGGGACACCAGGGATAGAGGCAGAGATGGGGGACATGGAGAGAGAGAACAGCTGAGGACTCTGGATTCATGGAAAGAGAGGGACTGAGAGCTGGTGGCCAGGAGGCAGACTTGCAGAATTTACACCCTTTGGTGGCGTAAATTCCTGAATGTTTTTGTGTATATCAAAAAACAAAACAAAACAAAAACCTAGAGGGAATAGAAGCAAATACTGATGACTGATGATGCCCAGAGGGGATTGTAATCATTGCAACGAAATGAAATACGATAGCATGAGTATAAAATGGACGTTCTCCAATGTAAACTATCACTCAGTACATAATAAAAACTTTAAAACAAAAAAAAAAGTTCATGGAAAAAAGGAATCAAAAGAGAATGGAATTTCTCCATGAATGTTCTGAAGCCCCCCAGACAATCCCTGGAAACTGTAATTCAGTAACTTTGGGGTGGAAGCATGGACTTTGTTTCCTACAACATTAGGAACAACTCTCCTGAATTCTTCATTCATTTCTTGAGCACCTACTCTGTGGAGGGTGAGAAAGCTTGGGGTCCAGCAGGAGCTATGCAATCAAACCTGTGCCTGCACTTACTGTGTGTGTGTAAAAGGTGCCACCAAGGTCCCCAAGCCCGCACCAATGAGATGTCACTCATCCAGTCCCTGATTACCAGAGCATTTCTGCCCCCATCTGACAAACCCAGGGCACACAAAAACAGAAGGCTGAGAATGGGATCTAGGCTTGTTGTTAAAATTCCACAAACACACAAACAGCTTGCAGAAGACCCACTCCGAGAAGAGCCTGTCTCACCTCCTATCTGCCCTTGACTCCCTTTTACTGGGCGCTTGGGCAGGCAATTTGGTGACAAGAAAGGAGGTAAGGAACACTAGCACACACCCATAATCAGCTCTGGACCGAAAGGGTGACTGCACCAGGCACAGAGCAGTCTCCCGAGGAGCAGCAGTAAAGAACAAAACAGCCAGGGCCAAACAATGAAATGAGAACCAGCATCTGCTGCTCCGTGTCTACGGCTTGGCGAGATGCGTTGTTGTTGTTGTTGTTGTTAAGTGCCGTCGAGCTGGTTCCGACCCATAGCGACCCTGTATAGGGTTTCCGAGGAGCAGCTGGTGAGCTTGAACCGCTCGCTGACCTTGCAGTTCAGATGGCTTTGCATTAACCCACAGCACCACATGCGTATAACCAAGTAAATAAGTAACAACTCCATGGCTGTCTTTACAGAAGTCAACTACGTTATCTTTCTTCCACATAGCTGCTGCTTTGAGCTGCTGACCTCCTAGTTAGCGGTCGAGTGCTTAACCAGGTGCCACATACTTCTCCTAATCTCACAGTGAAAAAATGTGAGGATTAGAATTCAGAACACGTGTGCACCACATTGCTGGAAGTCAAGTGCAGTAGCTATCTGAGATCTGACACCTGAATTTTGCTACTAAGTATGACATATTCCCACACGGAAAATTCTACTTGTTGCCTGAAAGTAGCAATATTAACTATAATAATGGATCATCTGCTCTCACACTGGTGTGGCACTGGAAGAGAATGCACTGGACCTTAAGGTTGGTTTGAACTGCAAGGCTGGCGGTTCAAACTCACCAGCCGCTCCTCAGAAACCCTAGAGGGTTGTTATGAGTTGGAATCGAATCCACGACACTTAATAAAAACAACTCTCCGGCTAACTGAGGTTGGAGTTTTGAGTCCACCAAGAGGTATTTTCAAAGAAAGGCCTGGCAATCTATTTCCGAAAAATCTGTCACTGAAAACCCTGTGGAGGCTAGTTCTATTCTAGCACATGGGGTGGTCACACGTCAACTGGAAACATAAGTTGTATTATTCTTTGTTGTTGTTGTTATGTGCCGTGGAGTCGGTTCTGACTCATAGCGACCCTGTACAGGGTTTCTGAGGCTGTACATCTTTACAGGAGCAGAAAACCTCATCTTTCTCCCGCGGAGCAGCTGGTAGTTTCGAACTGCTGACCTTGCGGTTCACAGCCCGATTCGTAACCACTACGCTACCAGAGCCCCTTGTATTATTCTTTAGATAGACACATTTCTGTCATTACTGATTGGACCTATTGTTGTTATTGTTAAGTGCCATCGAGTCAGTTCTGACCCATACGACCCTATATAGCGTTTCCGAGGAGTGACTGGAGTGAGCTTGAACCACTATGTATTAAACTCCAGCTGTAATCACTGTCTCCAATCCTCACAACTCAACAAGGCACAAGGCAAGGGGGAAGTAACTGCCCACTCCAAGTCCAGAGTCCAAGCCTTTTCTGTAACATCATGCTGTCTTGAGCTAACAGAGCCCCCAACATGGCTCGAGCAATGGGACATTTCACTCTCTGCCCAACAGGGGAGGGCTGTGTCAGATCCCAAGGGAAGCATGCCATCTGATTTTCAAGCATAGCAACCCAAGGTAGAAATCTGAAAATATTTTCCCTAAAGATTGTTATTCATTGTCAGGAAATTATATAAATGAATACCTTTGTAACTGTACATAAAGTAAAGGCTTTTACAGCCTGACGTAGGAACGAACTCCAGATCATGGAATAAGAAATGACTCAGAGTTTTAAACTGACAAAAAAGCTCTTGGAACACTATCCGCAGTTTGGGCACTGGGCCTCCCAGCTGTGCTTTACTTATTACTTGGAGCTGCATTTACAAAATAGCAAACCAAAATCCAGAGAAACCAGTTTTTCTGAGCTAGTTTAGAAAGAATGATTTGTAAGGCGCTTAAGTGAATGGGGGAGTCCTGGTGTGTTGCTATGGGTTAATGGGACAGACTTCAAAGCCGTTTGAACTGCAAGGTTGGTGATTCAAATTCACCAGTGGCTCCTCGAAAACCCTATACAGGGTCCCAACCGATTTGACAGCACTTCACAACAACAAGTGAATGGGGCCTTCCTTCAACCATTAAATAACCTAACCCAAATAATATTAATACTGCTACAATCATAGTAAGCACATGCTGATTCCTTTCTGCAACAAGGAAACAGGATAAAATAACCATTTTTTCACTACTGATCCGTTGAAATCATATATGTCTACCAAAATAATCTTGAAAATCTTCAAAAAATTCTAAAACTAAACAAACAAACAAAAACCCTAAAACAAATATAAAGGAGTCCTGGGTAGCATAGGGTGTTACAAGTTGGGCTGCAAGAGCAACAGTTCGAATCCACTAGGTGCTCCATGGAAGACAGTTAAGGCTTTCTGCTCCTGTAAAGTTTTACAGCCTGGGAAACCCCATACAAGGTGGCCATGGGTTGGAACCTACTGGATGGCATGCAACCACCACCACCCCCGCAAAACCAAACAGGGCACAGACTGGGCAGTTTCCTTTCTTCTTCCAAAGGAAGAGTCTTTCAAATTAGACGTTTCCACATTAGATCAAATAAAGTGGTAATCAGGTCCCTATCTAGCATTTGACTTTCCTTCCTAATCATTATTGGAATCAGATCACCAATTGCACACATGCACATGTATGTTTACATGTGGGGAGTATTTCCTGACCGCTAGCTCTTGGGACCAACCCACAACCAAGGCATCGACTCTCACGCACAGGGAACACGGTGCAAGTGTTCATAATGTTTCAGAGCCTAAACGTCTTCACTGAAGCCAAGGGCTTCAATTTATTGTCTTATCTTAGTCTGTGGCGGGGCTGGTGGCTCCCAAGGGCCAAGCTTGGCTAGCAAAACGTTTAACCCACTGCGTCAACAGGGCCCCCATTTTTCAGAAAGTGCGTCAGGGGCTGATCCAGTTTAGTTTGCTTTCAAAGTGGGGGGGAGGAGACTAAACAGAAAAATTTGCAGGATCGGGTTATCCTCCTTGTTAAGAGCCCAGTACAGGGTTTCCAAGGGGCGACTGCTGGGTTCAAATTCTGTGGTCAGCAGCCTGGTGCTGCTGTGTGCCCACTTACACAGTACCAGAACCTGGGGGAATCGTGTGGACAATAAAGGTGGAGATCCGCCAACACACGATTGAGGATCCTGGGATCAAACCCTTCTACGTACA
Organism: Chrysochloris asiatica; assembly: GCF_000296735.1. NCBI lineage: Eukaryota > Metazoa > Chordata > Mammalia > Afrosoricida > Chrysochloridae > Chrysochloris > Chrysochloris asiatica. The sequence continues at coordinate 2,630,799 of NW_006408662.1, forward strand.
GTGAGCTATTAGGTCGCACCCATATTCGAGTTGATTTTTGAACTCAAACAAAACAAAAAACCCGGAAGGGTTACGGACCGTTTGACCTTGAAGTGTGTGTGGGGGGGGGGAGGGGAGCGGAGTACTGGTGGCGCGGCGGTGGAAGCGCTGCATGGTGAAAGGTCAGGCGGTAGGAACCCAACCCTCCAGCCGCTCAGGGAGGAAGGATGTGGGGGTCTGCTTCCGTGGAGTCGGTTGCGACTCACAGCGGCCCTGTGTAGGGTTTCCGAGGGCGACGGGTGGGTTCGAACCGCCGATCCTACGATTAGCAGCTCTACAAGAGGACCCCTTAGGGACCCTACGGGGCCATTCTGCTCAGTCCGACAGGACACTCCCAGGTGAATGGGTCGGCACTTGGCAACGGCGACACCGGGCTGAGTTCTGGGCCTCGGTCTCGTCTGCACCGGCAACAGCTGGGCTCCGTGACCGACCACAGCCTTCCAGCCTCCGCAGGTCCGCTCAGCCCGGCCCCGCCGCCCGACACCGCCTCCCTCCCGAACGCATGGACGCGGGGCTGCCCGGGCTCAGGTCGGCCGCCGTTACCCGAGAGCGGACGCGGGGACGGCCCGGGCTTCCAGCGTTGAGAGGAGGAGCCGCAGGCGCACAGACGCCCGACCGCGCAGAACCGCCGCCATGCTCGCCAACCGGACAGTGCGAACGCTCGCGCCGACGCGGCAGCGCGCACGCGCGCCCCTCCCGGCCGCCGTAGTCCCGCCGGCTGCGGTTCCATGCCGGCTTCGCGTTTGGCCCCAACAGATCTGTGTTGGAAGAAGTGCAGCCAGAGTGCTCCTTGTAGGCCAAGATGGCCGAACTTCGTCTCTCATACTTCGGACATATTGCCAGGAGGGACCAGTCACTGGAGGGTATCATGCTTGGTAAGGTGGCAGGTCAGAGAAAGAGAGGAAGACCCCCCAACGAGATGGATTGGCAAAGTGGCAGCACAATGGGATCAAACATAGCAAAGATTGTGAAGTTGGCCCAGGATCAGGCAGTGTTTCCTTCTGTTGTGCATAGGCTTGCTATGAGTCAGTACCAACTCGATGGCACATAACACTTGGCGGTGCAAGTGGGTGAGAATTGAGGCTTTTGGATCCTGCAAAGATAACACAGCCCTGAAAACCCTATATATGTGATCGCTATAGAGTCCTGGTGTGGTGCTATAGGACAAGCATTGAACATCAAGGTAGGCGGTTCAAACTCACCAGCTGCATCTACAGTCCAAAGCTCAGTGGAGACAGAAAAAACAAACCTTTCCCTTTAATTCTACCATTCTACCTTACCTTGCGGGACAAAGATGAAACTTCCTGCTCCAGTAAAGATTCACAGCCTGCTATGAGTTGGAACCAACTCCATGGCGCCTAACCACCAGCACAGCTTCCCTGAAGTCCTGGGATAGCACTTTGGGATAACGCAATAGACCGCATGGCTGTTTTGAACCACAAGGTCAGTGGTTCAAACTCACCAGACCTTCCTCGGAAACGCTATACAGGGTCACTATAAACTGAAACCCATTCAACAGCACTTAACAACTTCTTGCACACTGCATTATTCCCCCCCCCCCCCCCCAAGAGAACCTTAACCAAGTCGTGTACTCAGCGTGCTTTTAAGTGAACCAACCACAGAAGGTTCTGTTAACTTGCAGCATCCCCACTGGCCCACTGGAGTTTAAGTAGGAAAGATATGGTTGCCTAAGTGTGGACTATGCAAAAAATACCTTGTTTTGACTTTAGACATAATCTGTTACATGAATTTCTCACATAGAAGAGCAATATCTGTCTCAGCCATTTTCTAATTATTTGATTTTCATACATTGTTGGCATGCATTTCATTTTTCCTGAAATGTTGACTGGGATTTCCTGACAGATGAGGGTTAAAATAGTCGCTTCAGCACCAGTTATCTTCAGAAACCATCAACACTGAGCTTTTAGGTGATTGGTTTCTGATTTCTCAGTACATACTTGAGAACTAGTCTCTTGTATATGAAATACACTCATCTGTACAATTTGAAAAACACAAGGTGGCTTCAGAGTTTGTGGGAAAATTCCATGATGTTTTTCCACAAGTGTTTTGAAGCATCCTTGGATTGTAAGTACCATTTTGGGATCAGGTACCTTAGAGTACATTATCCTACATTAGTTATCACAACAACCTAATTGCCCTGCCCACTGGTGGGGTGGTGTAAAGTACCATCAAGTCACTTCCAGCTCACAATGACCTACATAGGGTTTCCATGAGTTCTGGCATGGCACCATGAGATAAAGCACTAGACCACAAGGTCAGCCCTTCAGACTCACCGGCTACTCCTTGGAAACCCTACACAGGGTCGCTATGAGTTGAAACTGACTCAACACCACCTAACAACAGGGGTTCCAAGGAGTCGCTGGCAGATTTGAATTGAAGACATTGCGGTTAGCAGTCCAGTGCTTATCCTACAGTGCCACACCAGGAAAAAGGCTAAGAGAGGTTAGGAAGCATGGCTAGTACACACAGCTTGAGAGTTGTTAAGTGCCATCAAGTCGGTTCCAACTCATAGTGACTCTTGTGTAATTTCCAAGGCTGTAAATCTTTCCAGAAGTAGAAGGCCTCAGCTTTCTTCCATGAGCGGCTGGTAGCGTCGGATTGAGAGTTGCAGGGTGCAATTTAAACCTGCTTGATTTCAGAACCTGAACTTGGATTTTTTTGTATCCACTGTAGTAGCATTTGCCCTTCAATAATTTCTTTGCATCAGATTCTTCTAAAATCTTAAAACTATTTGTTAATACTATTAGAAAAATGTTTCTTTATAAACAATACACTTTAAAATATACATGGAAATATCATATAAATCATTTTGTAAGGAAAATCTTTTCATATTTTTGAAGTCTTAACTTCACATTATGAACGCACAGAAAAGATGATGACCACACAGCAAGAGGAAAATTGGGTATTGCAAGACTGTATGAGCTGAAAGTGGGTCTTTACTCATAATAACCTCATTGTTTGGGTAGCTTTCTTTGGAACCATATATGGATTGCCATATACCTCACTTTCTAGTCTATGCCATGCTGCTGAATTGGTTTCTGCCCAAAGTTAGTACTGCTTTTTGTGGTGCTTGGGCCATTTATTACAACTCCTCAGAGACAGATTGAGATCTTTGCTGGGCAGTGTTCAGAGAGTGGGGGAAGGCAAGGTTTCTGTGCCATGTCTGAGCAGTCGTGGAGCCTCTTGGGCAGCAAGCGTTCATGCTCAGGGTCAGAACACCCCAGCTGAAGATCTGTTCCCCTATCAGCTTCCCCTCTCCTGACGGCAGCAATGGAGTGAAAAGGATAGTTGGTACAGCAAATGCCAACCTAAGTGCATTTGAGAGAGAATCCCTAACAATGGTTTCGTTTTATACAAACATACACATTTCAGTGGCCTATTGGAGGAATACCATTTTATTATAAAAAGTCCATTGAAAATACATTTCATTTTTGATAACATTCAATTTCTTTGGAATTTAGAGAATTTAGAAAACCACTGGATTGGAGGTACAAGAGATACATTTTGGGGTGGAGTGGGGTGGGGGAAATCCAGGTTCTAGTAGCAAGAATTGGGGCCTTTTCAGGGTTGAATTGTTGAGCTGTTTCCAACTCATAGTGACCCGATAAGAGAGCCTAGAACTGCCCACAGGGTTTCCTAAACTGAAATCTTTGCAGGAAGAGATTGCCAGGCGTTTTCTCCTACAAAAAGGCTAGTGGGGTCAACTAGTAGCCGAACACCATCAGGGTTCCCTGAGTTTTATGTGGCAAGGGGCAATAAGGCTTAATGGTTCTCAACCTGGGCAATTGTGTCCTTCCAGGAATCATGAGGCAATGTCAAGAGACAAGGGGGGCAGTTGGTGGACAAAGGGGCTTCTGGCATCTGGTAGAAGAGACCAGAGATAGTTCTGAAAGTCCTATAGTACACAGACTGTGCCCCTCCATGTATGTACACACACATGCAGGCAGGCACTAGTTTACAGCTGCGCTATGTGAGTGCCTGTCTACCTATCTGCTGGGCTGGGAGAGATTCAGAATCAGACGCTCTAATGATACTGCGATCAAGCTGTGAAACCCTGGGCCCCTTCCTGACAGACAAACTGACCCTCGCCTGGGATATTCCCCCCTCCCCACCACTCTTGTTGAGCAAAGTGGCAGCATTGAGGCTGGATGGCTGCAGGGATTGGGTCTTCAGGGCCTCCACTCCCCTCCAAGGTTTCCTGTGGGTTTCAATGGCTGAGTTCTAGACAGAACCTAGGGCACATCGAGGACACTGCTTGTTCATAACCATCAGCCTCGAGGCTCCAGGCATAGCCCGGCAGACCACTTTCCTTTTCAGGGCACACATGTTGAAAAACGAAGTAAAGTATCAGAGTGCTAGGAAAGAGGGTTTGTTTGTTTTTTGGGGGGAAGTAGTAACAATGGGTAGACGTTCTCACAATTATCTGGGAGGTTCTGATGATTTTGTGGGTTTTTTTTTCCTTCTGCCTCTCTTTAAAATTTTTTCTTCTTTGTACTTCTTTTTTTTTTAAAGTTTTATTGTGAATTATGTGATAGTTTACATGGGAGAACATTAGCTTTCCATTCATCCTATTGTATATCGTTTCATTGCTATGGTTACAATCCCCACCATGCATCATCAACCAACCAAAGGGTATACCCTACAAGCCTGTCTCCCGGTCCTCAGCACACAGCCACTCTCCCTCTCTGGGTTTAGAGTCCTCAGCTGCTCCATCTCTCCACATCATCATCTCTGCCTCCATCTCTGGCGTCACTGCTTCTCTGGGTAGGGTCCCGGTCTCTGCTCTTCTCCCTTGATGGTTCTTCTTTGTACATCTTAAAATCCCCTTAATTTTATCAGGAGTGGAGATTTCCATCCTTGAAGCAATTTTTGAAGGCTATAGTGACAGACACCACGTTTATTTGATACTGATGTCAATTATGTTTTGAGGATAAGCTGGTCATGTAAAAAAAATCTACTTAGAGAGATCATAGAATTTTTCTGCACCGTGGTTATGGCAAGAACTAATGTGGAGAAGAGAATATCAAAGAAGAAAGTTGATATAAAATTTGCTGAAATTTTTCTCACTCAAACAAAACTTCAGGAAATGGAATGAATAACAAAGCTGAACTGAAGGAAAATGATCTTCCTCATCCGGGGCATCCGTTGGTCTTTCTTCTTACATTTTCCTGAAGGCAGGTTTGCTACAGATTCTTACTCCTCCCCTCATTCTTCAGTTGTGAAATGCAGTTAAGTATTTGTATGCAGACCCAGAGACCTATATCAAGGAGGAAAGGGTTCTGAACGTTAAGGCAGCACACCTCGCACCTGGCACCAGGTTACTCACTAGGTCCGGAGGTTCACATCATGCTGCCAAAGCCCTATATGGGGTCAGTGCTGGCTGACCACAATCAGGCTGTTGACAAGGTCTATGCGTGAACACTGGTATAGTGCATATGCCAGCTTGCCCACTGTGGCCCCCTTACTGCCTTCCCTCATTAACCACTTTTGGAGCATCTGGTAAACCTTCTCTTTCAGTCCATCTCGTTCATAGTCGTGGTCTATTTCATCAATCTGAGGTTCAGTGAAGCCCAGCTTCCGGGCACATTTTTTCCAGTGCTTTCCCAGATTTTCCCTGACTGGGTCCAGGTGTTTATCAGTCAGACTGGTGACATTACCTGCCAAGGTGAAAAAGAAGAAGGTATCAAGCTATAACTCAGGTGACCATTCTAGCTTTAGCTTCCTGAATTGCTGAAAAACCCAGGTAGTATGAAAAGTACATGCAGACTCTGAAAAGGGTAACTTCTTAGTTACAGTGTTGGTTCTTCGTTGGATTCGATAATTTACATACCTGGAGCTCTCATGGAGCCTTGTGTGAACTAGATGTGCCCGGAAACCACTGCTGACCATGTTGGGAACAAAAGTCCTGCGTGGTTACTAAACAGCTGGAAGCAGTATCCCTGTTTATATTAGACTTTCCTGTAGGTGAAGGAAAATTACTTATTTGTCCTTTTTGGACATTTTGTACTTACATGGGCCAGAGTCAAAGCTACTCAAGTCCTCATGGCTCCTACTCTGATCTAATCAAGGAAACTGACAAGCTCCTGACACATGGTCACTGTTACTAGAATTGATGAAAGTATGCATACAAGGTCCTTTTGCAATAAAATGGGCTATAATTTCACCCTTGCAGAAGAATATGGGCTTAAAAAAAAAAGAATATGGGCTTTTCCAAAGGTAACGATGTAAGTCTTAACCACAGTGTAATTTATAGGTTCCTTTAAAAATAAAAATAAAAAAAGCACTGTTGCTCTATAGGATAAGCACTGGACTGCTAGCCACAAAGTTGGCAGTTGAAGTCCACCAGCTGTTAGGCAGGCAAAAGATGAGCCTTTCTGTGCCTGCAAAGATTTGTAGCCTTGGAAACCCTTTTCCAGACCGTTATGAGTCTGAACAGACTTTAAAAACAGAAAAACCTGGCATCTATTGAATACACCGTGGCAGTGGTGGTGATTGTGAACCATGAAGCCAGTTCCAAAGCGACTGTTAGATTCGAACTGCTGACCTTGCAGTTAGCAACCAGCTCAGCATTCACTATGTTACCAGGGTTCCTTACAGAATACACTACAATAAATTACTTTATACAAAATTGTTGTGAAGTGCCAGCGAGTCAGTTCCCACTTATAGTGACCCCATATCGGGTCTCCAACAAGTGACCGGTGGATGGATGTGAACTGCCAATCCTGCGATTAGCACTGGATTGCTAACCTTAGCGAGGTTGGCAGTTAAAACACTGTAGTGCCAGTCTTTCAAAGAACGATGTGTCTACACTCTTCAAAGTCTGGTGTCTGGACACCCACACTTCATACAATTGTCGTCCCTTCTTTTCCTTATAATTGTAACTTCCCTACTGGCCTCTTCCCCTTTCATAAAAATAACTACCAAAAAGAAACAAAAGTACAAAATAACCATCACAAACAAAACATATTCTTTGATCCTGCTCTTTTCTCTGCAAGTTGACTAGAAGAGATTTTTCTCTACAACTCCCATTCTGACCTGTCTGTCCCCACCACTAGGTATCAGTGTTTCAAGAAACTCTTGAGATAGTTGGCAAATTTAGTCGAGACCTCTCTAGGAGACGGAGCCTGGGCTTCATCAGATTCTAAAAGGTGCCCCTGTCTTCCCCAAAAGTTAGGAAATCTCTACTCTAGGTATTTTAAATGCTACACATCAAAAGGAGCTCTGGTAGCATAGTGGTTACGATTCAGGCTGTGAACCATAAGGTTAGTTTGAAACTACCAGCTGTTCTGTGGGAGAAATATGAGGCTTTCTGCTCCCATAAAGATTTATAGCCTTGGAAACCCTGTACAGGGTCACTATGAATCGGAACCAACTCCACGGCACACAACAACAACAACCCATCAAATAGTTTAGAACAGGGATTGGCAAACTATGGCTGAGGCCAAATCTGCCGGTTCTTATAAATAAAATTTTTAGTGGAACATGGATCTGTCTATTCATTTGCAGATTGCGTTTACACCACATTGACAAAATTGAGTCCTTGTAACAGAACCCTCAGGTCCACAAAGTCTAAAATATTGACTATCCAGCCGTTTATAGAAAAAGTTGGCCAGTCCCTGGGTTAATCAGAGAACTAGGTTTTTGGAATTTCAAGTTCTCGTGGAACCCAGCTAATGTCCTGGAGGGTGGATGGATGCACTTCTGAAAAAACTGGCCTGAGGTTCTCTATCAATCTGAAACCAAAAGTATCCCCTGAAGTCTTTTTAATGCCAAATAAAACTTGAGCTAAAAAGTCTTCCTTAGGACTCTGCTCTTTTAAGATCCATCTGCTGTTGTGAAGTGCCATCAAGTCGGTCCCGACTCATAGCGACCCAGTGTAGGGTTTCCTTGGAGCTACTGTGAGTTTGAACCACTGACCTTGTGGGGCAAACTGACCTTTCAGTCCCAGGCTTATCATCCTACAGCGCCACACCAGGACTCCAATTACATGGCATCAAACTGACAACAGGAACTTGAAAGGTCAGACTGGAAACTTAACGGGCAGGGAGCTAATACTAACAGAAAGAGTGACTCAGAAATGGAAGGTAAGAATGGTCCAGTCTCACTGAATTGTACATGTAGAAACTTGAACTCGTGTATGTTCTCCTGTGTATATTCTCAACAACAAAAATGAATTATGTAGCAAAAGCTGGGCTCTTAAAGTCATGTTTTGGACTCATAATTGCTTTTCCTAGATTGTGCTTTGGTATTAAGGTTCTCAGCCTGTACAGTGGAATCCTATGTCAACTTGTTTTTTTACAAAGGTGTTGTTGGGTGAACAGTCTTCTGTCTTTCCCAGAATCCCCTTGGATGAGAACGTATGGGAGTTACTTCTACAACATCCAAGCAGCAACACTGATGAAAGATAATGGTTTCATAGTTTACAGGACTTACTCTGTACCAGGATGTGTTCTAAGTACTTTCAACATATTTTCACTATGAATCGATGAATCAGATATAGTTATCCTCATATCACAAGTAAGGAAATTACAAGAGATTATATGGCATTAGAGACATTTTACAGAGAAAACATGGAAGAACTTTGGGGAAAATAATCAGAAATTTTGGATTTCACAATAACCCTGCTAACAAGTCAGAAAGTTCAAGGCTGCTAGTCAATGGATCTTTAAAGGGGGTCTTACCAAAGATCTCTTGGTATTTTGATGCTGGCTCTTCTTTGAAGTTCGTGTATGTGCTGTCCAGTGGTGGTACACTTAATCTGCCAACCTCCATGAAACTGTAATCTCCAATCTGAATGCCACTACTGTTGTAAATGTTATACCTAACAGAATTCTCTAAATAGAGATAAACACAAGTGAGTACTTCTAGACAGAGAAAAACAAAAACAAAAAAAAAAAAAAACCAGTAAAGGGATTAAGGTAAATGTTTTAGTTAATTTATTTATCCAATGCTATCCCTTAAAAGAAGTCCTGGTGTGATGCTGTGGGTTAAAGCACTGGGCTGCAAGATCGGTTTGAACTGCAAGGTCGGTGGTTCAAGCTCACCAGTAGCTCCTCAGAAACCCTACACAGGGTTGCAATAAGTTGGAACTGACTCAAAGGCACATAACAACAAGACTAACAACCCAGTTAGAGGAAGCACTAAGACTTTAAAGGATAAGCACTGAACTGCTAATCACAAGATTGGCAGTTTGAGCCCATCAGCTGCTCTGTGAGAAAAAAGGGAGGCTTTCCGTTCCCACAAAGCTGGACGGTCTTGGAAATGCTACACAGGGGCAGTAAGAGTTGGAACCAACCGACGGCACTAAATAACACCAAAGTCAGAAAATCATAGTAGATGAAAAACACATGTAGGCCCAGACACATTTCCCAGCAAGTCTGGTTGATGTCCTCCTTCATACAATAAAACCCAAATCTCTCAGTCCAATACTCAAAACCACCCAGTTTGATCCAATCCTCTCTTTGATCGTTCTTTGCCTATCACTTCACTGTCTCCAGTCTGCACAGTCTTGTCACACCCAGTTTCCCACTGACTCATTCATAAGATGACTCTGCCTTTGCTCAAGTTGTTTCTTTTCAGGAACTGTCTTTCTTCCTGTTTCTACTTGGGTGTTTCTGCATGGGCCTACTCAAATCCTCCCTCCCTTCAAGGAGCCTCTGCTATAATCTGACATCTAGCATTTCGTCACAGGCTGCTCTGGATCAGTCTGAATTCTTGGAGGACAGACCCCAAATTCATTCATGTCTACACTGCTTACACTTCCTGGGTAATGCAGGACTTGGTATATGGCACGTGTTCAATGATACTCATGCTATAGCAAAGGTACCTAGGCTGACTGTTACTCAGAACATTTAGCATGTCCTTGTATGAGAGAGCGGTGGAAGGCAGGTCTGAGGAAAGAGGCAAATGCGATGACCCTCCAGGCATTCAGTTAGCATGTGTGTACCTAAACTAGGCAGTCCAGATGGATCAAACAACCATGCAAACTTTGTTGCATTTTCTCTGATGAAGCTATGGAAACTCTGGACCCTCTTCACACCAAACTGCCAGAAATATACACACGCACAAACATAAATACCAGGATGGAAGCTGCACCAAGGGAAGGGACTTGGGCCGTGTGTTGGCTGTTGTATCCCCAGTGCCTAGAAAAGTGCCTGGTATACAACAGCAGTAAGTGATTAGAAGGTTCATTGCATGGATCATGAGTGATTAAAATTTGGTGATACAAATGAAAACTCAGTTTCCAGATACAACACAAACAGAAAGGCATTTTTACCCATATGATTATGCATGGTTTATATTCTGTTTAATGCCTAATTTAAAGTTTTGCATTCCATAGCTTTTATAAGAAAACCTGTGGAAAAATATTGATTGCTTCCACAGAATGTTTTAGGAGAATGCAACCTGGTATGGTGCCACAGGACAAGCACTGGAGTACTAGCCACAAGTCAGAGGTTCAAACCCACCAGCAGCACAGGGTTAATATGAGTCAGAACCGACTGGAAGGCCCCTCACAACAACAACAACGGTCTTTCTAAAGAAAAGTGAATTGTCTTTCTGCTTCTCAAGCTCTCTCTAAGCTGCTTTCAAAATGTCTACGACCCAGTAAGGTATCACTGACTGAGCCCACTCAGGTAGTCCGGTGGCATTGGGTCATACATACTATTTGATAATGATGTTAGGTATTACTATCATTTCCACTGGAGACTGTCAGTAACTACTATCAACTAGTATTTCATTTTACCCTGCAACTATGGAGGTTGTAAGAAATATTTACATCACAGGTGGTGGTCTTTGTTCTATATGCGTATAAGGTAAGGAAAAATAATCTATCACTTCTTACTGTCAGAAAATGGCAAAAAACAAGTATATTGTATAATATAAGCAAGCATCTCCCCATTCATCAAAACAGCCTGATGGAACATGTTACTCTGTTTGTAGTGGAAGATGCTCACCAATTAAAGGGATATGCCACCTGATTCTTGTTGGCAATTGTAACACGATGGATTCTAGACCCAAACTGAAGTACATGACAGCTGGGTATGTGATACAAACCAATGTGGCTGTTTAAGGCCTGTTACCTGTTGATGGGTAGGAGCTGAATGGAATGGTAGGTGTGTTTCCCAGTAGATTGCTCTCAGGCACTGGAGATTTATGCAGGCTAGGCACCTGGGTTGGGTTACACCAATGTCCTGGACCTCCTGTTTCTGGATCATGTAGTCTTGTTCCCAAAGTAAATGGATGGTTATACAGCCTGTTGTTCCAGTATGGTACTTGGGGTTGGTTGGTTGGCCCTGGTTGTTGTTGAAATGCGTCACCGTGACAAGTTGTACTGGAATAAGCAGGGCCCTTCACCCCGGGCTTCAGCTCATTCTCGTAAGTTCTCGGCTGTGCAAAGGGGTCATGGGAGACCCTTCGTTTCCTTTCCTCCTCTCTGTTAAAAGCCACATTCTGTCTGGGCTGCCCCTTTACCGTCCTGTCCATGCGGCTGCCGAAAAGATGGTAGTTGGCTTCCTCCAGGAGTTTGCTCTGCAGGCTGGACTCATTCTCCTCTTGCTGGTGCTCTGAGGAGGGGCCAAACCACGACTCCTCCACGGGTCCCATCCTGAATCCCTGTGAACTGTGTAGCGAGCTGGGCTGTTCTGTGGCTGAGAGTAGATCAACATTGGAATGAGTTTCATGAAATATTAACAAGTAAAACCTGAACAGCACCATGAAGTAAAAAGCCTCTATGAGATCCTGCTCTTCCTGCTGCAGGCTGTACAGGGAGTAAGAAAAAACTCCTAGCTGACAATGATGGAACACCAGTGAAGCCACAACCACTACCAGAACAGGGGATGTGGCAGGAGTAACCAAGGAAGACAGGGACTTCGGTTGGAGCATAGAGGGTACTTGCCTCCTTGGTGTGTGATTTGGGTTAGAAACTATAAACACCCGCAGCTCTAAGTAGCACCTGCCATGGGCCCTTGATTCTTTAAAAACCTTAAGATGGGACTGAAAATGATGTGGCCATTGTGGAAAATAATTTGGTAGTTCCTCAAAAGTTAACCTTAAGATCATCATATGACTCAGCAATTGGACTCATAGGTACATACACACCTAAAAGAATGGAAAGCAGGCTCTCAAACAAATACTGATACACCTATGCTCATTTATTCACAACAGTCAAAAGGTGGAAACAACCCAAGTGTCCCGCGAAGAAGAACAGATAAACAGAATATGGTGCATGGTGCGTATGTACAAAGGGATAAATAAGTTTCTCTTTATTCAGCCATAAAAAGAAATGAGGTTCAGATATATGTCACATATATGTCATAGGTGGTGAACCTTGAAAACATTATGCTGAATGAAATAAGTCAGACACAAATGGAAATGCTGTATGATCCCACTTGTATGAAATGTTCCATCAGACAAACGCATAGAGATCAATGTTTATTAGTGGGTGCCAGGGGTTGGACAAGGACAGGAAATTGGGAGTTACTGCTAAAGGTGCACTGAGTTTGTTTCTAAACAACTTTTGGAAAACCTGATGGTTGCATAATAATGAATTGTACACTTAAAGATGGTATACAGTTAAAATGGCAGAATACTTATTATGTCTATTTTGTCACAACATTTTTTAAAAACATGAGAGTGGGTTCTGACTATTAATACTAATTGAGGGACGTGGTTTATAAGAGGTTAAGTCATTTGCCCCTGGTTCAACAGCTAATGAAGTGGTCTCAATACCTCATACTCTGCCTCCTTGGTTATAATGAAAAAAGTGTCCTTGCTTGAATCTGAGACCAACCTGTCCTTGTACCGTGCATACAGCCATCTTTTACCTCTAAAAGGACTTTGCTCCCAGGTATGCCCTCTCTTTTTCCTGGATTCTCACTGCCTCCCACTAGACACCTCCTCCCACGCTGAGATTATGGTAAGCATGTTATGATCTAATATTTCAAATATATGGATCTAGATTCTCCAATATATTCTAAACTTCTCTAAGATAAGTGCTATGTTTTTGGTATTTTTTTCTGTTTCCTTTGGAAATATAGTATTTTAGAGAGTAAGTTAATGAGCAGGAAAACAAGCAGATTTTGGGTCACAGTGTAAGTTACCTGAGTTTGACCTGCTTGGAGGGATCGCTTCACAATCAATTTGGAGAGACTGCATTCTCTTTATGACTGCATTTTCGTCTGGATACTCTTTCTATGATTAAGAACATAAATGCACACTGTAGTAACCAGCAGGAAAGACATAGTAAACAGAAGGAGATGAGGAGAAGAGTAAATCCTCTCAGGCGGTAGAATCTTAACATAGATCTGTTGCTGTTACTGTTGGATGCTGTCAAATGACAGACCAGAACCCCCCAAAAGGATTTTTCAGGCTGTAAACTTTACAGACATAGGTTATCAGAGCTTTTTCCTTTGTAGCTGCTGGGTGGGCCTTTCGGTTGGCGGTTGAACACTTATCCGCTGTGTTACCAGGAGCCTTACAAGTAATCAATGAAAAAAATAATAAACATTTTGCTTTTTTCTTAAAAAATAATACCAATTCTGGAAATATACAAAATTATTATTATTTTAAAAAAAATCTGTACTGCCTTCATCTAAAGATAAACTATTAACATTTTGGTTTTTCTTTCAAGTTTTTCCCCTAGTTATATGCATTTTGGTGTGGCACGACAGGATAAGCACTTGACCACAAGGTTGGTTTGAACTGCAAGGTTGGTATTTCAAGCTCACCAGTCGCTCCTGTGAAACCCTATACAGGGTGGCTAAGAGTCGGAACTGACTCGATGGCACTTCACAACAGCAATATGCATTTTGTTCTCCAGTCTGCTACACAGATGGTTGTTGTGGGTATCTTTGTTGTTATTAAGTGGTGTTGAATCGGTTTCAATCCATAGCAACCCTGTATAGGGTTTCTGAGGAGCTGCTAGTGAGTTTGAACCACTGACCTTGCCATTCAAACGACTTTGCAGTCCGGCGCATTAACCCGCAGCACCACCCCAGGACTCCTGTGGGTCTCTAGTGCTGCTAAATTAAAAATACCACAAGTGGATGGCTTTAACAGAGCTTTCTTCGCTCACAATTTAGAGGGCCTGATTCACAGAGTACCAGAGAGCTCTGAGGAGAGGTCCTGGTCTCCTTTCAGCAGCTGCAGGCCCACCCAGCATTCCCTGGAGCAATCCATGTGGCTTGGCATCAGTCTTCCCCTAGATCCAGGAGCCTCACCGTGCAGAGATGCCAAGTTTAAAGGACATATTCCGCTCCTGGTTCTTCTTTCCTGGTGACAGAAGCTCCCTCCTCTCTGCTCATGGCTCTCTACTTTTATCGTTTGTAAGATCAAAGCTGTTGCAGCCACACCCCTGGAAAACTCCTTTACTGGGTTGTGATGGGATTAAGAAGATTGCAGCATGGATATTGGAGCTCTGATAGCATAGTGGTTACGAATCAGGCTGCTAATCTCATGGTCAGCAGTTCAAAACTACCAGCTGTTCCACGGGAGAAAGATGAAGCTTTCTGTTCCTTTAAAGATTTACAACCTCCGAAACCCTATTCAGGGTCACTAGGAGTCGCAACCGACTCCTCAGCTCATAACCACCACTCCACCCATTAATCCTTTCATTGGTTTATCACATAAGATCACATCATGGGAAATCATCACATAGCTGTCACATTGCATCATCACCTAACTCCCATATTACATCATCACATAATGACCACATTACAGCATCACATAACTC
>NW_006408662.1:2645902-2648827 GCF_000296735.1 Chrysochloris asiatica
CATCATCACATAACCGCCACATTGCATCACCACATATAACCTCCATATTACAGCATCACATAACTCCCCTATTACATCAGCACATAACCGCCATATTACAGCATAACATAACCGCCACATTACATCACCACATATAACCGCCACATTACACCATCACATAACTGCCACATTACATCATCACATAACCACCACATTATATCATCACATAACTGCCAAACCACTGGGAATCATGACTCAGCCAAGTTGACACACATTTTGGGGAAGCACAATTTAATCTATGACAATGATCAGAAACTATTTGCTGAATGAATACATGAACGATTGGGGTAGAATGGTGGGATATTAATTGTGTTCATATTTTATAGCATATTGGATTACTTAACATAAGGATTTCTGTTATTTTAATTGTATAAAAGCAATTATTTTCTTTTCATAGTTTTTGAAATTATACAATATATGAAGACAAGTTCCTTTTAAAACACTCCAAAAATGCAGAAATACACAGAGCAACATTTGACTGTTACTGCTTCCAACCCCACCTCCTCCGTTTCCCATAATCATTTTCCAGAGTGGAATGTGCATCTTTTTTATTCTCTAAGGACTTGTATACATAATTCTACAGATATATAAACACATGTTTTTATTTAAGGATCCTACTTTCTGAACAGTAGTCTTGGAGCTCTTTCATATTAGTCTGCCTCATCCTTTTCAATGGCTCAGTAACATCTGTTACGTAGTGTTTGTGGTAAGTAGTTAAGTGCTTGGCTGCAAAACTGAAAGGTCAATAGTTCAAACCCACCAGCTGCCCCATGGAGAAAGATGTGGCAGTCTGCTTCTGTGAAGACCGCTGTTGTTGTAAAGTGCTGTTGAGTCATTTCTGACCCATAGCGACCCTGTATAGGGTTTCCAAGGAGCCGCTGGTGAGCTTGAACCACTGACCTTGCAGTTCAAACAGCTTTATAGTCCAGCACATTGTTTCCACAGCGCCACACCAGGACTCCAACCTTGTCACCCTGAGTTGCAGCTCTACTCTGTCCTGTGGTGTTGTGGCGAGTCAGAACAAACTAGATGGCACCAGGTTTGGGTTTTGGTTCACCGTGATCTATGACATCCTTGGGTAGTGACAAATGGTTAGAGGCCAGAGTCCACTCACAGGTGCTTTGAAAGAACTGGAAATCTTATGGCATACACGGGACTGCCACGAGTTGGAATCTACTGGATGGCAACTGATTTGGTAACATTTAGCCTGATTGGTGATGACCCGGATGGAGTCACTTGCTCTGTGCCCCTCTCCTACTGGGCTTCCCAGGCTCTTGTTGTCAGGTACGATTACAGTCAGACTTCTCTTGGGCTCAGCCCTGTTTCCTGCCCCTTCCCTGCAATTCAGTCTGTATTCACTGGTGTCTGCTTCCAGAGAGCCCAACCTACGAAGACTGCTCGTTTCTATTCGTCTGTTTGGTTTTCCTTCCGTGGCACTGTGCAAAGTCGTTTGAACCACAAAGTCGATGGTTCAAGCTCACTAGCCACTCCCTGGAAACCCTGTATAGGGTCGTTATGGGTCGGAACCAACTCAATGACACTCCATAACAATTTCCATCTTATTTTCCAGACTATTCCTGGCTATCTGCATATGTCTTTTCTTTCACTAAAATGTAGAAATCAGGTTGGTGAGTTCCATGAAGAATTAGGTTGCAATTTAAATTTGAATTTGCATTCCATGGATTAATTATGTTGCAGAGAACTGGCAGCTTTATGGTATCAAATCTTTCCATCCACAAACATATCTCATCCTTTATTTAGAATTCTTTGTTGTCCTTTGGTCAGGTTTTCGCCATGCTTGCCAATGCAGAAGATGTCATCGTGGTCTGAATGCACATTTCCCTGATGGCGTACCTTTCTTTGTGTGTCTACTGTCCATATGAAGAGCCTCATTTGGATGGGCCAATTCAGATACTGAATTCATTTGTAACCGGGATGTCTGTATTTTCCCATGTGATTTGTAAGATGTGTCTAGCATGTATGCATTCAAGTCTTCAGTCAGTTACAGTGTTAGGGTTCTCGTCTCCCATTCTGTGAAATGTCTTTTCATTGTCTTGATGGTTAATGGATGGATAAACGTTCATTAATTAATCAAATCTGTCAGTGTTATATTGTGTCTAGTTTGAGAAACCTTTCCGTACTTGAGGTTTAACCCAACAGCTTTATACTTGTGTCTTTCACATTTTGTCAGTGACGCACCTGGCATTGGTGTTGTTTTGGTCTGACATAAAGTAGGGGTCCAATTTCTTTTCTGTATTTTTTGTCAAATGGACACCCAGTTGTCTCAGCAGCATTTATTGAAATTTATCACTCACTGCTCTTCAGTGTCACTTCTGTCAAAATCAAGTTTCTACATAACTGTGGGTCTGTTTGGGACTTTGAATTCTATTCCCATTGTCTCTAGCCTTCCTCAATACCCCTCTGTCCTAATCTGACTAGCTTTGTAGTAGCTTTCAATAAGGGACTTGTCAGGTGACCCCTTCCCAAGCACAAGTGTCTTAGCTTGTGTTCAAGTGAGTTTGACACGTTCTATTCCTCCTCAACCACTAGCCACCAAAATGTAAGTAACTAAGCAGTAGGGATTGCCCTGGTTCTTTCTGTAAATCAGTTTGGGAGTAACTGATATCTTTATAAAATTGTGACAAAGTAAATGGTATGTTTCTTTATTCATGTCCTATTTTATGTTTATCATAAAGGAAGTTTTATTCCTTTCCTTACAGTTACATCTTTTGTTAGATCTATTCCTAGTCATTGATTTTTTAAATGCTATTTGAAATGGCATCTTTTAGCAAGGTTTATTTTTTAACTATCTGTGGCAGATAAACTGCTGTTGTTGTTGTTAGGTGCCATAGAGTTGGTACTGACTCATAGTGACCCTATGCACAA
>NW_006408662.1:2649032-2667715 GCF_000296735.1 Chrysochloris asiatica
TTTTTTTTTTTTTTTTTAACTGTGATTTGGATGAAGATATACAGAGCAAATCAATTTCCCATTGGGTGGTTCATACATATTTTGTTTCACACAGTTGACTGCAATCCACACAATGTAGCATTTCTTCCCTGTCCTGTTTCAATTCCATTCCTCCTTCTTTCCTAGCCCTTTCTGCCTTCTGAACTTTATCCTAGGGCCAGTACTGCCCTTTGGATCTCCAATGATAATTTTTCTAAGAAGTACATGCCTTCTTATTGTTCTGATTCACCACTTAGACCTGCCAATCATTTGCCTGGAAATGGAGCCATGAGGCTGAGTTCCATCCCAGGCCTGAAAGGTAACTAAGAGCCAGAGTCTCGGGGTTCCACCAGGCTAGCAGACTGATAAGCCCAGTCTGTTTTATGATTTTCAGTGTTGTTCCATATTTTATCCCACACTATCCAGGACATCCTATTATTATCCCTTTCAGGTGGCACCATCTAGTTCTGGTCTCAGGATGGTGGTCCATTAGTTCTTGGGTCTAATTGTTTCCATGCATCTTTGATGGTCTTCACTCTTCTTTGCTCCAACAGGGAGAGACCAATAGCTGCACCTTCAATGCCCACTCATAAACTTTGAAGACTTCAGTCATCACTCACCTAAGTAGGATGGAGAACTCTGTCTTTGTGGACTATGCGGTGTCAACTGACCTTCGTGTCCCCCGAGACTACGGTCCTGAGTCCCCATGCCCACCGACTCATTTCCTCAAGACGTTTGGTTATCTTTGCCCTCTGAAAGCTCTACAATATTCATGAACATATGTGCATAGAAATGTCCTATGTCAGACCTATATCCCATCCGCCTTCCCACATCAGTTAAGCTTGAGTTCTACGTATCCACTCGTTGCTGTTGTTCTTAAATGCTGTCGAGTCAATTCCAACCCATAGAGATCCTGTATAGGGTTTCCAAGGGACAGCTGGTGACCTTGAACCACCAACCTTGCGGTTCAAACGACTTTGCAGCCTGACGCATTACCCCTTTTGCAGCACTGAATAAGCAACAGTATTTACCTCGGTGGTCTTTAGTTCTTGTGTTCCCGTTAGTGTCTTCCTCATTTTATTTTCCAACCTCCCCTTAATGTATATTGCTTTCCCTTCATCCAAGTTAATACGAGTCTCCCTCAAGTCCATCTTTTGCTGTTTGTGCATTTTTCAGTTATGTTTGATAGTGTATTTATGACATGTATTAGGGCTGTTAAGTTTGTCCCTACTTTTTCTTTGATGGTCTTTGTAGTTTTAGGTTTGACATTTAAGTCGTCAATCCATCTAAACTTCGATATTGTTTATGGTATGAGATATTGGTCCTGTTTCATGTTTTTGCATATCCAGTGTTGCCAGCATCATTTGTTAAAGAAACTATCCCTCCTCTATTTAATGGGTTTGGACCCTTTGTCAAAGATCAGCTGTTCAGAGGTGGATGAATTTACTTCTGTTTAGACTACTGTGGTTGTGTAGTAGGTTTTGAGATCAGGAAATCTAAGGGCTCTGACTTTTTTCTTTTTCTTTAGTAGTGCTTTGCTTAGCTGGGGTCTCTTTTCCCATACAAAGTTGGTGATTTGTTTTTCCTTTTGAACTGGTTGAGACATTTTACTTCCCATTACACGGTTAATGTTTGAATATGTCACGTGTAAAGCTCATGGCTCCACCCCCAAACAGATGCTGATGTCATCTGCTGCTCAGCCTAGAACGTTGGGCTTTCTAGCTGGCATAATGTGATTCCCACATGGCTCTCCCTACTCTCATGCCAGGTACCTATACTGTTTCTTCTATATGTTGTACCAAGACTTGCTCTTCTAGCTACTTATCTCGTCCTCAGCATTATGTTTTGTGCTAACTTTTTTTTCTCCTTTCTGTGATATTGAAGCAGATATAATTTCGTTGGCTTTGTCTTTCAAAAATCTCCCCCAAAATGATCGATCTACTTTTAATATGCTCCATTCTTGTCCTATGATATTGTTCTTTTGTTTTCATATTTCTATGTGTGCTTTTGGAGTCCTGGGGCGAAACTGTAGGATAAGCACTAGAGTGCTACCTGCACAGTCAGTAGTTCAAATCCATTAGCCACTCCTTAGAAACCCTACACAGGGTGGCTGAGTCAGAACCGTCTGGACGGCACTTGACAACAATTTATTTTTAATGGTGGAAAGAGTCAAGAATGCCAACTTGAAAACTAAATTAAAATGTTACTTTACCTTCAAACTCAATAGAATTTTGATGCTTTGTTTTCATGATTGATCACATACCATATATGCTAATATTTTTATCATCTGCTATATTACATACCTTTAAACTTTTCACATCTTCTTCTACGTTTTCTTCTAATTCTTTTAAATAAAAAGACTTAAAATCTTCTTCAATGCCTACATGGGAAAAAAAAAACAGTTCTTTTAGTGTTTCCTACAGCAAAATTAAACTATTAGTAAGCCATTGTTTATGAGTGTCTTAGCTTAATCTGTGGGGAAAGAAGTCACACAAAAATTTCAGCTCTAAGTCACTGGCTCTGAGATAGGCTACAGACACAGCAGATAGAAGGACAAGTGATAGGAAGACACTGGAAGCCCAAAGAGCTTCCCAAATAGCGCACGGCTGGTTCCTCTGGCTGTGGTCCAGAGCCAACTGGTTCAGGACTCCAATGTGAGTTAGTATCCACACGAAGAACGATAAGTAAATTTGATTTATGATAAGATGGGATACTCAGAATAAGGATTCGATGTAAAGAGAGCTCTCAGCATTTAAAGAAAAAGGTGGCTTCTACTTCTAATAAGATGGAGTAAATATTTCTCACACTAATCATAACCAAAACCCTTGATATCATATATTAAACAAAAATAACTACTTCTAATAAGACGCAGTAAATCTTTCTCACAATAATCATAACCAAAGCCCTTGATATCATATATTAAACAAAATAAGAAAGCTCTGAAAGGTGGAGAGGAGAAGGCAGAACAGCCAGGGACCCTGGGGCCTGAGGAAAAACTGAGCAGAAAGCTCTTTTTATTTTCTTTTTGCTTCATGTATTCCAGACTTGGAGCTGAAGAAACGTAAACCCAAGAACACAAATGTGTTGTTGTTAAGTGCTATCGAGTTGATTACGATTCACAACGACCCTGTTTAGGGTTTCCGAGGAGTCACTAGTGGGTTTTAACCACTGACCTTTTGGTTAGCAGTCCAGTGCTTATCCTACAGTGCCACACCAGGTATAAAGAAACACAAATAGGCACAGACAAAAACAAAACAAAACAAAAAGCCCCAACAATAGCTTTTTTCCCCTATCCAAAGGACTCAACAAGTGGCAGCCTATCAAGACAGAATACCTTCAGCCAATAAACACTCTACTTCAGCCAAGCATCTCAGACGAAACTGTGAACTGACTGCCCAGTCACACCAGCAATGACAGTGAGAGCCTAGGATTCCAACCTCATATGGCAATAATGAGGTGCCCCTCCATACCCCCACTGGGCAGATGTCACAGAAGACAGAAGACAGAGCCGAGACTTGCAGATCTCTGTAAGCTGATAACGAACTTTTCCATCCGCGTGGGGTCAGCATTAACCATAAGGGCAGCCTGGTTTTAAACGCCCCATCTAGTTGTACTGAGGTACTCCTTCCCCTCTTCGCTGGAGAGTCTGCACTTTAGCCTTTGAAAGGTCAGCAGAAATGAGGTCACTGCCACCCTCAGTCAGTAGTAGAGAGCAGCCCCCTCCCCCCATCGTGCAGGTATCAAAGGGGTTAAGGGGTGGATGGGGTAAAGTTCCCCAGTGAAATTCTCATAGGATGATGCTTGCTGCCCTTGAAGAATGAGCAGTTGCAGTATGGTGGGAAAAAAACCCTCTGCACAACTTTCACAACGTTTTCCTCATCAGTGAGGAAACTTATCCTCAGTCTTCCACCCGACAGCCATGATTTTGCCCCTTCAGACTTCTTTCTGTTCTCCAAACTTGAAGAACGCTTGAAAGGAACACAATTTGAATTTTGTTAAGGACGCTCAAACTGCCACTTTGACCAAAGTAGGTAAAATAGGCACATGAAAATATATTCAACATCATCAGCAATTAAAGGAGAATTAAAACCACAAGGGTATCTTCCTGACAGAAGAGCTAAAATAAAAGGAGTTATGACAATATCAACTACGGGCAAGTGTGCAGAGAAAACGATACCCCATCCCCCAACCCCCTCACGGACGTACAGGGGAAATGCGACTGGTCCTGTCATCTGGGAGGTAGTCCGGTAATTAAAAACAAAACAACAATGGTACACACATCTGTCCTACAACATAGTTACTGTACAATTTTCTCAAAGAAATGAAGACTTACATCCACACAGAAACTATACATGAATATTTAGAGTAGCTTTATGTCTAATAGCCCAAACCTAGAAACTAAGATGCCCTTCAATGTATGAATGATTAAACACACTATGGTATTTCCATGTCACGGAAAAAACTGTGGCTATACACAAGAACCTACATCAATCCCCAGAGAATTCTGCTGAGTGGAAACAAAAACAATCCACAAGAGTTACATACTATATGAATCCATTCATATAACACCCCCAAAATGACAAAAACTACAGAGATGCAGAACAGACTGGCAAGTGCTGGGAGTTAGAAGGGGTGAGGAGAAGGAGGTAGGTGTAGCTATAAAAGGGCAACATGAGCGGTCCTCGCTGAGATGGAACTCTTCTGTACATGACTGCGTTAATGCCAACACCCTGGTTGTGATATCTGCCACAGTTTTATAAGATGTCAACATTGAGGAAAACGGCAGAAAGAGTCAGTAGGATCTCCTGACATGATCTCTTACAAGGGCATGTGAATCTCTATCTCAAAAGATAAAGCTTAATTAAAAAGATGGAAAGGGAATTAGAAAAGAGAAGGAAGCGGCAAGAGATTAAGGCAGAGTGCCTAAGAAAACAGATACCCCGGGAATTCTTGGGAGCTTGAGTTCTGTTTTCTCAGAGCAGACACATGGCAGTCCAGTGCCTTCCTATAACTTCCTGATTTTCTTCTTCTTTCCTCTGCACCGCCGCCCCTCCCCCAGCCCCCTACGGCCCCCAAGGTCCTAGGTAACACATGTGGAAATGGGGCAGAAGTACATGGTTGTGGACCTTCTACCACAGGTCCAATTGACGGAGATGCCAGATCACAAAGAGAAGGAAAGGAAATGAAAGAAGGTGAAAAGCCAGGGGGCCATCAAAGATTATTGTCTAGAAAAATGCCCATGTGTCCAGCCGTCAAGGTTTTAGGAGGGAATGACACCTTTTCACTGCATGAACTATTTGAGACCACAAGTGAAGTGGAACTCTGTTTTCTGAAGCCAGGTTCTTGACAACATGTGACTCGGAAACCCAGCACCTCGGAGGCGTCCCACTGTCGTACCAGAGATTCTTACCAGCAAATGTTGGCCGAGCTTCTGGGTTTGCCTCCCAGCAGTGCTTCATGAGGTCAATGATCTCCTGCGGGCAGTACTTAACTATGTCGTCCACACTGGGCCTGTTCCCAGATTTAATGCAGATTATTAACTGCTGCTCACAGATTGCATCTGTAAGGCAAAGAGGAACATAGGCTGAGGCTTCCTTTCAGGCACTGCTACACTCTCAGGCCAGAAGGTGCTGGAATTTAAATCATGCTGCTGGATGTGAGGCAGAGTGGACCTTTAACAAGAAACTCACATATCCCTTTGTAGAGATAATAAAACACCATTTTAATCTCTGCATATGAAAGAATTAGTAACAAACCTACCTCCTCTTAGAATAAATAGAATATGTGGGTAGACCCATGCCACACTCCAGACTTTAATCCAAAGACAAAACCACTACAGCCCCTGCCATCAAGGAATTCAACTGAATGAGAGTAACTTACATTACGTAATGATCACTGCTGTGAAAGACATACAGAGGGTAACACAGCCAGGAAGGCTGTGCTAAGTTCAGAAACTGAAGTCAAATTTATCCAGGTAAAGAATGTCGAGGAGGATTTCAAAGTAGGAGAGTAGGATATGAAAGATTAAAAATGATAGGAAATACGATGTGTCCCTTCTACACACGTAAAACTAGGCATCCTGGTGAAGGCTAGACCATAAAGGGTCTTATATTCCATACTGAGAAGTCTGGATGTTATTCTGAAGGTCCTGGAAGTCTACTTAAAAGGATTTTAAGTAGAGTGAACTGGCCATTCTGGGATGGTCATTCTGGCTGCAGGGCGAATGATGGGATAAGGATAAAATGAGGCAGAAAAGGAGCATGAAAAACTAAAGAGGGCTTGAACTAAAAAGAGGCCAGAGGGGATAGAGAGGGGTGGATGGATTTAAGACAGACTTTGGAGATGAAAGAGAAGGCTGAGTCTGGGATGACCCTAAAGCTTTCAACTGAGCAACTAGATAGGTGGGTGATGATTCCATTCTCCGAGCAGAAGATGAGGAGCTGGGGGCACAGACCACAGGAGGAAAATTCAGGAGATGAATTTTGGGAAGAAATGCTGTTTTTACTGATAGTTGGATATCCAGGCCAGGGCTAGAGACAGAGATTTGAGAGCTGTCAGCAAAGAGTTATCATTAAACCACTGGAGTTGATAAAAACCACCTAAGAAAAATGTGCAGAAAAATGTCCAGTACTTTAGGTACTTAGAAAATTAGGGAATGATTATTTATCGACGTGGGGAGCCTGGTGGCTCCAACAATAAGCACTGGACTGCAAACTACAAGGTTGGCGGTTCAAGCCCATCAGTAGCTCCCTAGGAGAAAGATGAAACTTTCTGCTCCTATGAAGATTTAAAGCCTCGGAAACCCTACACAGGGTTACTATGAGTTGAAACTGACTCCAAGGCACTTAACAACAATATTTATCTACCCGTTCTCCTACATAAATCATGTCTTATTCATCTTTACATTAAAAATACCTATCAAAGTGCCCACAGTAAGTACCGGAAAAAAATTTAAAACCTTAAATGAAGGAACAAGTGAATAAATGAAAGTGTGAAGGTTATGCCTTGTGGTATGGAGGGGTGAGTTCTCATAAGCCAAAGCCAGCAAGCTTTCCCATCCAGGAAGAATCCTTGATCTTTATAGCACCTCCTTGAGTTAGATGAACTATGAGGGCTTCTGTAAATCCCAATTCCTAAGCTGGCATTACTCATTCATTCAACAAAAATGTACTATGTTCCAGGCACTATGTGTGTTGCTGTTCTTCTTGTTGCGTTTAAATACAGTGAGTAGGTTCCGACACATAGCAACCCTGTATAAGGTTTCTGAAGAGCGGCTGGTGAATTTGAACCGCTAACCTTGTTGTTCAAACTGACCTTGAAGTCCAGTGCTTAATCCCACAGCGTCATGCCCATAGATGCTGGAAAACCAGCAGTGAATACGTCAGAGTCCCAACCCTCATGGCGCTTACAGTATAGAGGGTAAGACAGACAGAAATTCTAAATCTTAACTGAATTCATGAAGGCCATTATTACACAGAGCGATCATGATTAATACCCAAACCCCACGCCTCTACAAATGCCTTACGTTCATATGGCTCTTTATTAGCAAAAATTGCCCAGAGTACTATGGCGAAGCTGTATACATCTGACTTCTCTGTGGGTTTCGCATTGACGTCACTCAGATGCTCAGGGGCGATATAGCAGACGGTGCCTCCATTCTTCTTGGAGGGAGTGGTCATTTTCCTCTGCAGGTTATGTTCCTCTTTAGTCAGTTTGCTCCACGTTTTAAAGGAAGCAACACCAAGGTCAGCTATCTGCAAAAGAGACCAAACCATTAGGATTGTCCCATGAAGGCTAAAAGCAAATTAAATTGGACTTTAAATTTGGGGATGTATCCAAAAGACATGTGCTACAGGGAATTTCCCAGAAAATGTTGCCCTGAGTGGGTTTAAAAAAAGTTAGTTTTGTTTTAAATGTGAGATGACTGCCATTTACAAACTCATAGGACTGTGGTGTTTTCTAAGCCATCTAGATGACCCCTCCCTCCACCACAATGTCTACGTAAGATTCTGTTACCTTAATTCTTAGACAATACGAGTAGAAAATTTGCTGGGGTAGGGGAGGCAAAAAGCAGAAGACATTTCTGTCATGGACAACAACAATAAAACATATTAACTGCAATTTCCCATTTACACTATTTTAATACCACTATTATTCAAATTTACGCACTAAACACTAAAACCAGTAATGATGAGATTGAAGAATTCTACCAACTTCTTCAGTCTGAAAGTGATCAAACATGCAATGAAGATGCACTGATAATGGTGAGGTGAAGGCATAAGTTGGAAACAAAGAGGCAGGATCAGTAGTTGCAAAATATGGCCTTGGTGCCAGAAATGATGCTGGAGATTGCACGATAGAATTCAATGATGCCTTCATTGCAAATACCTTTTTTAAACAACATAAGAGATGACTATGCACAAGGACCTCACCAGATGGAATACATAGACATCAAACTGACTACATCTGTGGGAAGAGACTGTGGAAAAGCTCCAACAAGGAACAGATCATCAATTGCTCACATGCAAGTTTAGACTGAAGCTGAAGAAAATTAAAACAAGTCCACAAGAGACAAAATATGACTTTGAACATATCCCACCTGAATTCAGAGACCATCTGAAGAACAGATTTGATGCATCAGGCACTAAAGACAGAAGACCAGAAGAGTTGTGGGATGACATCAAGAACATCATACAGGAAGAAAACAAAAAGTCATTAAGAAGACAAGAAAGAAGGAAAAGACGAAAATGGATGTAAGAAAAGACTCTGAAACTTGCTCTCCAGGGTACAGATGCTACAGCATATGGAAGAAATAAGGAGAGCTGAATAGAAAATTTCAAAAGGCAGCTTGAGAAGACAAAGTCAAATATTTAACAAAATGTGCAAAGACCTAGAGTTAGAAAACCAAAAGGGAAGAACATGCTCAGCATTTCTCAAGCTGAGGGGACTGAAAAAAATTCAAGCGTCGACTTGCAATACTGAAGGATTCTATGTCTATGAGCAAAATGGAGTCCTGGTGTGGCGCTATGGATTAATGCGCTGGACTGCAAGGTTGGTTTGAACTGCAAGGCTAGTGTCGGTTCAAGCTTACCAGCTGCTCCTTGGAAACCCTATTCAGAGTCACTATGGGTCAGAACCTACTCAACAGTACACAACAACAACATCAATGGGCAAATTATTGAATGATGCATAAAGCATCAAAAGAAGATGGAAGGAATACATAGTCACTTGTACCAAAAAGAAATGGTCGCTATTCAACCATTTCAAGAGGTAGCACATGATCAAGAGCCAGTAATACTGAAGGAAGATGTCCAAGGTGCATTAAAGGCATTGGCAAAGAACAAGTCTCTGGGAATAGATGGAATAAAAATAGAAATCTTCCAACAAATAGATGTGGCACTGGAGGCACTCACTCATCTATGTCAAGAAATTTGGAAGATAGCTACCTGTTCAACTGACCAGAAGAAACCCATATTTGTGCCCAGTCCAAAGACAGGTGACCCAAAGGAATGTGGAAATTATTGGACGACATCATTAATAATGCATGCAAGTAAAATTTTGCTAAAGCTGAGCTTAGAAGAGGACATGGCACAAGGGATATTACTGTGGATGTCAGATGGATCTTGGCTGAAAGCAGAGAATATCAGAATGATGTTTATCTGTGATTTATTGACTATGCAAAGGTTTTCGATTGTGTGGATCATGACAACCTGTGGACAACACTGAGGAGAATGAGTGTTCCGGAACACTTAATTGTGCTTGTGAGGAGTCTGTACATAGACCAAGAGGCAGTTATTGGAACAAAACAAGGGAACACAGAACGGTTTAATATTAGGACAGGTGTGCGCCAGAGGTGTATTCTTACAGCATAATTAGTTAATCTGTATGCTGAGCAAATAATCCAAGAAGCTAGATTATAAGGAAAAAACAAACAAACATGGCATCAGGATTGGAGGAAGGCTCATTAACAATCTGTGCTATGCAGATGATACAATCTTGCTTGGTGTAACCAAAGAGAACTTAAAATACTTACTGATGAAGATCAAAGACCACAACATTTGGTATGGGTTGCATTTCAATGTAAAGATAACAAAAATCCTCACCACTGGACCAATAAACAACATCAATATAAATGGCGAAAAGACAGACGTTGTCAAAGACTTCATTTTTCTTGGATCAACCATCAAGAGTCATAGAAGCAGCCATCAAGAAATCAAACGACATATTGCATTAGGCAAATCTGCTGCACAAGACCTTTTTAAATTGTTGAAGAGCAAAGACGTCAGCTTGAGGGCTAAGGTGCGCCTGACCCAAGCCTTGGTATTTTCAATAACCTCATATGCATGTGAAAGCTGGACCGTGAATAAGGAAGACTGTAGAAGAATTGACGCTTTTGAGTTATGGTGTTGGAGGAGAATATTGAAAGTGCTGCGGGCTGCCAAAAGAACCAACAGATCTGTGTTGGAAGAAGTGCAGCTAGAGTGCTCCTTGGCGGCCAGGATGGCCAAACTTCATACAGGAAGAAAACAATGGGCTCAAGCATGGTAAAAATTGTGAGGTTGGCCCAGGATCAGGCAGTGTTTCATTCTGATGGGCACAGGGTCGCTATGAGTCCGTACTGACTTGAAGGCACCTAACAACAACAACAAATATTATGAAACTATTCCTGGAGCAGGATGCAGATGGTCCCTGGGTACTGCACTTTCTATTTTCCCAAGCAATGTCCAGGTTCCCAAATGTGAGTTTCCATGGATTCCAAAGACACGCTGAGGCTAAGGACTGGAGCTCCTTGTTTTGAGCTGAGGGTCTGAACCTAAGAGAAGACAGGGTAGGAAAGAGGAGGAAAACATAAAAAAGCAGAGAGAGAAACATCAAGGTCTATCACAAAACAGAGGGAGGTAGTAGGGCAGAAAGACAGAATGACACAGGTAAGAAGAACTCAAAGGTGACAGTACCATCTTTGCCTCTGTGTATTCAAGCAACATTTGGGGGTGAATTCTGGCATGTGATTATGCAAATGCCACAGTGGGGCTATTTGACCTTAATTCACCCCAGAACATAAAAGTTATTAATGTAAAGAAAAAGCCTCTTTTTAAAGATTCAGGGAGAAAAAGCTCTCCTAGACCGGAACAAAGAGTTAGCAGCAGCATGTTCCGGAAGAGAAGGGTGTCCACGCAAAAGAGTCTTTCTTGAATGCTGCTTCCCTTTCAAATTCTTGAGCCTCATTTGTGTAGCTAAACCCAACGGGATAGGATATGCTCCCTAGTTAATTCCTGTCCTTAACTGAACAAAAGAAAAATCCCCTTTCCTTGTTCCCTATACTACAACAAAGAGTTAAATTTTTCCAAAGGAAAGTGATTAGAAATAAACAAAAAAATATAAAGGCAGACACATTCCAAAGCATTTTTTTTTTTTTAATGGCAAATGAGCCAACTGATCTCAGACCATCTTTGAATACTAAGGATTTTTTCACACACACACCCTCTATCCTCCCCTAACATTGAGAAGTCTCAATCACACAGGTTTCCTGGAGAAAGTGATGAGGTAGATGACCCAATCCAGAGTGAGCAAGACAACCCTTAGATGTTTCGATCTCAAAGTCTCTAACAGGAGTCCTGGTGTGGTGCTGCGGGATAATGAGTTAGATGGCAATCTTGGTTTGAAGCACAAAGCTAACAGTTCAAACCCATCAGCCGCTCCTACTAAGAGCCCCTGCACAGCACTGACCAACAACAGCAACAACAGAGGAGGAAAAGAGATAAATCTAAGAAACATTCAGTGCTACTTCTCCCAGAAAGATAAAATAACCGTATCCTTACAGTTACCCCCCAAGTCCAGAAAGTCTGTATTTTTCTTTCTAAAACTTGACAGATTCTTTGAGCATCACCACCACTACCACCAGGTGGTGGTGTTGTTGTCAGGTGCCATCGAGTCAGAACCGACTCATAGCGGCCCCATGCACACCAGAACGAAACAATGTCCGATCCTGGGCCAACCTCACTACCGCTGCCACACTTGACGCCATCAATGATGCCACCTGGCTGATCCATCTCATTGGGGGTCTTCCTCTTTTTCTCTGACCCTCCACCCTACCCAGCATGACATCCTTCTCCAGCAACTGTTTCCTCCAGACTGTTACCACCAGGTGTAAGCTGAGTTAAGTCTTCCTTTATCATTTACCGCTTACAAAATGGATTTGAGTAGAAATGCATTTAAATGTAATGAAAATAAAAAACAACCCGTCTTGTAGAGGCAGAGACTACCTTAATATGAAAGTCGTCATCAACAAGAATATTCTCCGGTTTCAGGTCCTTGTGTATCACACCGGCTCCATGTAAATAGCACATCCCTTCGATGGTTTCCAAAATTATCCTTCCTTTTACAGACAGGGGGATCCTGACCTAAAACAAGGATATTAATTCGTGAAACAGAGAAGTTAGCAAGCAAACCAAAACAAATGTTTCAATAGAGAGCAGTGGGGTCTGAGGCAACGCTGTAGTTGCCTGGTGCCTTCTACCATGCTCTGAGGCACTGCTGTCAGTAGGGAACAAGCCACCTTTCAAGAAAAGATTTCACTCCAGGATCCTAGGTGATTTGTGTTGTATCCTGTCAGTGTAGAAATTTCAATTCGGAGCCACTCTGGTAATACATACAAGTGTTATAAGATTAAGATCCTTGAAAGCAAAATCATGTTTACTAGAGGACTGCATCCTTAGTACATAGCTTGCTGCCTGGAAGAGTGAATGCTTATGGAATGAATGGCTAAATACTAGGAGGCTTCAAAAAGTTCACCGAAAAATGTAATGAAAAGATAACGGAATTTTTCCATTAACTGTTTGAAGTCCTCTCATAGAAACAAGCAATCAACCATTAGAATGGAGAATACAAAAGAATGTATATTCACAACGTTAAAACCAAGGAACAATTAATCCATGAGATAACATGATGTTAAACTATGCTGAAAGAAGACTTCAGGGGATAGCTTGGGCTGAGGATTTAAATTTTAAAGATTACATTAGGGCAACAGATTTAGAGGTCCACCCAGTATCAACTGTTGTTATTGCTAGGTGTCATCGAGTCAGTATCGACTCATAGCAACCTTATGAATGAAACACTGCCCACTCCTGGGCCAACCTCACAATTGTTGCCATGCTTGAGCCCATTGATGCTGCCACTTTGCCAATCCATCTCGTTGGGGGTCTTCCTCTTTTTCTGACCCTCTTACCAAACATGATATCCTTCTCCAGTGACTGATCCCTCTTGACAATATGTCCGAAGTATGAGAGATGAAGTCTGGCCATCCTGACCTCCAAGGAGCACTCTGGCTGCACTTCTTCCAACACAGATCTGTTGGTTCTTTTGACAGTCCATGGCACTTTCAATATTCTCTTCCAACACGATAACTCAAATTCATCAATTCTTCCACAGTCTTCCTTATTCACTGTCCAACTTTCTTATGCATGGCTTAGGTCAGGTGCACCTTAGTCCTCAAGCTGACATCTTGGCTCTTCAACACTTTAAAGAGGTCTTGTGCAGTAGATTTGCCTAATGCAATACATCGTTTTGCATATCACAGGTTGTTAATGAGTCTTCCTTTAATCTTGATGCCACATTCTTCTGACAGACAAGTGTTATTGTTAAGTATATCAAAAGTGGTATATTAAAGTCCCCTACTGTTATTGAACTCCTGGTGTGGCGCTTTGGGTTAATGTACTGGACTGCAAGGTTGCTTTGAACTGCAAGGTCAGCAGTTCAAGCTCACCAGCTACTCCTGAGTAACTCTACACAAAGTCACTGAGTTGGTACCAACTCAAAGGTACTTAACAGCAACTATTATTGGGGTGCTGGTGTGTCACTACAGAAAAAGCACTGGACAGTTAACCACAAGGTCAGTGGTTCAAATCCACCCCATTGGAAACCCTACATAGGATCAGTATCAGTCAGAGCTGACTGATAAGAAGATACGTGTATTTTAGGGTCTTTCAGTCAGTGTATAGATACTATGGCTGTATCCTCTTGGATTGCTGTTGTTGTTAAGTGCCATTGAGTTGGTTCTGACCCATAACAACCCTGCATAGGGTTTCTGAGGAGCTGTCTTGTGGTTCAAACTGACCTTGCAATCCAGTGCATTATCCTCCAGCACCATGCCAGGACTCTATCCTCTTGAAAAGATCTTTTCATTAATATGTAATATCTTTCCTTGTCTCTTTTGATGTTTTCTGCCTTAAAGTTGATTTTGTCACAAGTCAATACTGCCTCTCGTGCTCTTCTTTGACATTCACTTGGCAATTGCTTCTCCATCCTTTGGCTGTTAGCTTACTTTTGTCTTTGTGTCTGAGGTGTGTCTCTTGTAGACAGTATATTAATGGGTCCTGTTTTCTTATCCACTGCCCTATTATCTGTCTCTTGATTGCCACATTTAATCCATTTACATTGAGTATAACTATTGATAGCGTAGAAGGAGCTCTGGTAGCGTAGTGGTTATGAATCAGGCTGCAAATCGCAGTATCAGCAGTTCGAAACTACCAGCTGTTCTGCAGGAGAACGATGAGGCTTTCTTCTGCCATAAAGATTTACAGCCTCGGAAACCCTGTACAGGGTCGCTATGAGTCAGAACCGACTCCACGGCACATAACCACCACAACCACTGATAGCGTAGTGGTTACATGTCGGGTTGCTAATCTCAAGGTCAGCAGTTCGAAACTCCCAGCTGTTCCGTGGGAGAAAGATGAGGCTTTCTACTCCTATAAGGATTTTTTTTTTTAAAGTTTTTTTGTGTGAATTATGTGGTATTACATGGGAGAACATGAGTTTTACATTTATCCTACTGTATTTTGTTTCATTGCAATGATTACAATCCCCTCCATGCATTATCAAATAACTAAAGGGTACACCCCACATCAGATAACTAAAGGCTCCCCCAGCCATCAGCACACGGCCCCTCTCCCTCCCTGAGTCCAGTGTCCCCAGCTGCTCCATCTGTCCACATCACAGTCTCTGTCTCCATGCCTGGCATCACTGCCTTTCTGGGTAGGGTCACGCTCTCCGCTCTTCTTATTTGATGGTCCCAGGGACCTCCACTCCTGGGCTGCAAAATCAATCACTCCCCTCCTTTTGTTAAAAAACATCTTCCTGTACATTTCCTAGCCTCACAGTCAGTCCTGATGGCAATTATTCACTATTGTACCACAAGAGTCTTATCCCCATTTCCTTTCGCCAGCCTGGTCCCAACAGATTGGAAATCATTCAGTGGAGGTCCTACCTACCCCTGTCCCGTCTGGAACTAGGCTCCCTCTTGAAAGCTTGTAAGCCAGTCACTTCTTGCCTTTATAGCTCCCTCCCCCCATTTTGGGTAGCCAATGTCTCAGTTGCCCATTCCTGTCAACCCTGTGTACCAAGGGGGTGGGAGTGATCCTTGCTGTAAAGATTTGTTCCCTTTTATGAGTTACTACATCCGTAAGTATAGGTAAAATTCATCAAATTGTAGTGGATTACTTCCCCTCCCCCCACCCTTCTTTCTTTATCAAGTTGAGTTCTGATCATCCAGCCATTGAAGCCACGTCAAGTGGGTACTATCTGCAAGTATGGGCGTTCTTGTTCATCTCCCCTCACTTCATATCAGCTGGACACTTTACTCTCCACTCTAGTCCTCTGTGGCCATGTCACTGCCTCTGGGCTCAGGAGTCCCCGGACCTTGACATACTGCTGGCCATCCAGGTCTCCACCCAGGTTCATAGCATTCTACTGAATGTGGTCATAGTTCATAGGAGTCTATTGAATGTGGTCGGACTTAGATCCCAACTTCATTGCTTTTTTTCCCCCTCTTCCCCTTATCGGTGACCAACATGGTCACCATCCAGACCACATGCCTGCTCGTGTATTCCCCTTGAGTCAATCTTGGAAGGGAGTTTGCTCTGAGGGGACCTGACCACTTGCCTTGGTGACTCCCGGACGAACAGCTTACTTGCTCTTGTAGTAATCAATCCAACTGCCATTATTGTTTCAGATTTTTCCTGAAGGTCTTTCTTCACAAAGTATCTTCTGTTTTTCTAGCTGCTCCAGGCTGGTCTACTCGTACTTTCCAGTGGAAATTTCCTACCCCAGTCAGTTCTGGATGGGGTTCTGGATTCCACCTATGGTCTTGTGCAATGTAGAGGCTCCACAGGAAGCTTCTTCCACTTCTAGCCCCTCTCAATGTTTTCCAATCAGGTATAGGCTGAAGACGGACTTACAAGTTTTCTGTAGTGATGATTCTGGCTATTCCTTTCTCCCCACCTCAAGTGTCTATTTTACAACAGTAGGCAAGGGAAACCAAGATTCAAAAGACAGCCAAGCATCTTGACACTATTCCCCTCTTTTACTCCTTCAAACCATGCCTCAATCCCTGTATCTCTCGGAGCCCTGTTGTACCAAGGTTATGTATACATCATCATTTACCTCTGTCCCACTTAGCCCATGGGAACCTGCCTAACTGTTCTCCCACTTGCCTTTTCTTCCATTCCCCACCCCTCCCCAGCACCCAAGTTATCCTGTGTCTATTCCCGACCCTGTGCTCTCTCTTCCACTCCCTCCATCTCTCCCCTCCTCTCATCCCATACATCCTGGTGATCATCAATTTTTTTTTTTCTTCCCCTTTTAGGGTGGGTTCTTTTTCTTAGTCTTTTACAATAATGCTCCTATGCATTATTTCTCATTTTGTGACTACTTTCACGCAGTATAATGTCCTAATGGTTCATTCATGTTATGCAGTGGCTTGCGGCTTCCTTGTTGTTGTTCATCAAGGTAGCACATTATTCCATTGTGTGTATGTACCACAGTTTGCTTATCCATTCTTCAACTGATGGGCATTTAGGCTGTCTCCGTCTTTTTGCTATTGTAAATAGTGATGCTATGAACATTGGTGTGCATATATCTAATTATGTTATGGCTCGTATTTCTTGTGGGTAAATACCAAGTAGAGGAATTGCTGGATCATAAGTATTTCTAATTCCAACCTTCTGAGTAAGCACCATATTGGTCGGACCATTTTGCAATCCCACCAACACTGTAGGAGGGTCCCAGTCTCTCCACATCCTCACCAGCACTTATTGTCCTCTACATTTTTTATCTTTGCTGTTATTGCTGGTATGAGATGATATCTCACTGTTGTTTTGATTTGCAGCTCTCTGATGGCTAGTGATCGTGAACATTTCTTC
Source organism: Chrysochloris asiatica (assembly GCF_000296735.1). NCBI lineage: Eukaryota > Metazoa > Chordata > Mammalia > Afrosoricida > Chrysochloridae > Chrysochloris > Chrysochloris asiatica. The sequence goes on from NW_006408662.1 coordinate 2,666,246, forward strand.
ATATGTTTATTGGCTGCCCAGATCTCCTCCTTGGTGAAATGTCTGTTCATGTCCTGTGCCCATTTTTTAATTGGGTTATTTGTCTTTTTCTTGTAGAAGTGTTGTAGTTTCCAATATATTTTAGAAATTAGTACCTTATCTGATGTGTTGTTGCAAAAGATTTTTTTCCCATCCTATGGGTTCCCTTTTTACTCTTCTGGTGAAGTCTTTGATGTACATAAGTTTTTAATTTTTAGTATGTCCTAATCATCTATTTTGTCTACTTTTTTTGGTGTAATTTTCAAAATGTTTGGTAGTCTGTGTATGCCCTGAATTAGAGCCCTCACATTTGTCCCTATTTTTGCACTGATGGCCTTGATAATTTTGGGATTCACATTTAGGTCTTTAATCCATGCTGAGTTGATTTTTGTATAGGGTGTGAGGCAAAGGTCTTGTTTCAATCTTTTGCATATTGTTTTCCAGTTCTGCCAGCACCATCTGTTAAAGAGACTATCTCCTCCCCATGCAATATACAAAGGCACTTTGTCGAAATCAGTTGGCTGTATGTTGATGGGTTAATTTCTGAATTCTCATTTCTGTTCCATTGATCAATGTATCTTTCATTGTACCAGTACCAGGCTGGTTTGACCACTGTAGCCATGTAGTAAATTTTGAAAACGGGGAATGAGAGGCCTGCAAAACCTTGTTCTTCTTAAGCAGTGCTTTGCTTGTCCTGGGTTTCTTTCCTTTCCATATAAAGTTTGTAATTGTCTTTTCCATCTTTGAAGAATGTTGTTGGAATCTGGATTGAGATTGCATTATATGTGTAAATTGCTATGGGCAAAAAATTGACATTTTCATGATGTTGAGTCTTCCTGTCAAGGAACATGGTATGTTTTTCCACTTCTGTAAGTCTCTTTTGGTTTCTTGTAGTAGTGTTTTGTAATTTTCTTTGTATAGGTACTTTGTTTCTCTGGTTATATTTACTCCTAAATATTTCATCCTTTGGATGGCTATTGTAAATGTATTGCTTTCCAAATGTCCTTTTCAGCACTGTCATTGTTACTAGAGGAATACAATTGATTTTTATATGTTGATCTTATACCCTGCAACTTTGCTGAATCTTCCAACGATGTTTAGTAGCTTTTTACCGAGTCTTTAGGGTTTTCTATGTATAGGATCATAATATCTGCAAATAAAGTTTTATTTCCTCTTTGCCAATTTGTATACCTTTAATCTCCCTATCTTGCAGTATAGCTCTGGCTAAGACTTCCAAAACAATATTGAATGGGAGTGATGACACAGGGCATCCTTGTCTGGGACCCGTTCGCAGAGGGAAGGCTTTCAGTTTCTCTCCATTGAGAGTGATATAGGCTGTTGGTTTTGTATATATGCTCTTTACTATGTTGAGGAATGTCCCTTCAATTCCTACTTTGTTGAGTTTTTTTATTTTATTAGGAATGGATGTTGGATTTTGTCAAATGCATTTTC
>NW_006408662.1:2670696-2671718 GCF_000296735.1 Chrysochloris asiatica
ATTATGGAGTAAGCTTGTAGCTTGGCTATATGCCCATGATTGGTGACTCTTCTTGGGTAATATAAGGAGAAAAAGCTCCCACCTCCCAAGAAAAATGTGTGATCAAAAGGGCCAAAAGCAGAAGCAATATAAAAGCAGAGACAAAAACCACCACTTTGAAACAAAAATAAAACTGTGGCCGACTGTCCAGTCACCTTGCTACACAGGTAGTGTTTGTGCACCATAGAAGCCTCCAGTAATGGGTGGGGGTGTCCACTCACTCAGGGCCCTCCTCTAGTCACTACTGTATAGGTGTGCAGATAGTTGTTGAGAAGTGAATGGGAGAAAGACTGTTTACTATTTTTGTCTCTGAAGGTCAGTTAGGTATTGCGTGTGCACAGCATAATTCCTGAAATAGTTGCGACTTTTTATGTTGGGGTTTTACAGATTGTTTATATGGTTTGTCAGGCCAAACCTGCTTTTCTTCTTGGATAGGCAGGAGTAAAGGGTCCCTGCATGAGTCAACTTTAGGGCTGGTACCCACAGGCAGAAGTCCAAAGCAGCAACCAAAGAATTTGCCCTTGGACTTATGGGGCTCTTTCTCTCTGTTCCGCTGGAAAGCTGTGATCTCAATGCTGGACTTTTTTGGGGGTGTGCACCCACCCGCCTGAGGGCATCTGGGTTGGGCAAAGAAGGCGCAACAGGGAAGAGGAGGAAAAAATGTGTAGAATGCACCTCCTTTTGCAAATGTCACTGTGCCACTTTTAGTGCTGGTTCCCTGTGCCGGTCTGGCTGTAGCCCCGCCCACTGACCTCCACCTGGACGAGATGGCTGCAAAGGGAGTCCCCGTGTCTTGACCAATTCCTAAATTGTATTATTTTCTTTTATACCGTGATTTTTCCACTGGCGGTTGTGGGAAACTGACACCTTGAACCTTATGCTAGATCCAGAGCTCTGGTGCTGTACTGTGAGAGCAGCGTCTCTGGGTTTTCACTCCTTCCCCCACGGAACCTGTCCTACCTGACTCTGCTCTGCTGGCACCA
>NW_006408662.1:2672253-2674354 GCF_000296735.1 Chrysochloris asiatica
CAATCATTGAGATGAAACAAATGATTTGTGGTTTGTGGAATGTAAAACTGAGGATCTTGTCTGTAAATCTTCACTCAATTCACAATAAAACGTGTTTCAAAAGTTTCAAAAATGGGAGCAGCATATGTTAATATTAGTATTATTAATATTCCCTCTTCCTTTGTTGTTGTGAGGTACCATCGAGTGAGCCTACTGCCTGGTCCTGCGCTGACCTCGCATTCCTTGGTACACTTGAGCCCATTGCTGCTGCCACCATGTCAGCTTTCTGACAGTACCTCTTTCCTTACAGTCATATAATGATAGAGTTCATCTTTTAGTCAGTCATATGTCACTTAACAACAACAACATGTCACTTTTATCCACTGTGTACACGTCATGTGCCAGGAAGACAGAGCATCTCTCTGCGTTGTTCCTAAAAGGGCTGTAAAACGCCAAATCCAATATTAAGATGCAGAAGTGACCTTTTGGGGATATGCAGAAATTGATAGGCAGAAACACTACCCTCTGGACAAAGAAAGTCAAGGAAGACCTAATGAGGGATTTACTTCAGAAAACCTTGCAATTTGCAAACGTATTGTTTCACTCCAGAAAGTTGCAAAACGCTGCGGCCCTGACAACCGTAATTAACCAGCAGCACCCACATCAGTGTCGACGGATAGAGTGTGTCTCTACCTTGTCCGTGAGCACCTGCATCAGGTTTCCCTTCTTCATGTACTCCATCACAAGACAGTAGTTTCCTTCCTCAATGATGACACCCAGGAGCTTCATCACCCGGTCATGGTTCAGCCTGTGCATCATCCTCCCCTCCTCAAGGAGGGCCTCATTGTATCTGTGGGAAGGAAGGGTGCTGTGTGAACACGGGCAGACTGCCCTGCCCCCTCAGCACCTCCAAAAGCTCTGTAGATAACCACAACCCACCACATCCCACATGCTTTGTAACTACTTGTGCATGAATTTTATTTTTATTATGTATTGAGTGATAGTTTATATGGGAGAACATCAGTTTTACACTCATCCTATCATGTTTCAATACAATGAATACAATTCCCTCCGTGCATTATCATTCAACAGTATTTGCTTTTATTCCCTCTGGGTTTTTTTGTGTTTTTTTTTGGATGCATACAAAAACCCTCAGAAATATATAGGCATTTAAACAGCTAAAGGGCACACTCTGCCAGTCTGCTTACTGGCCGACAACACACAGCCTTTCTCTTTCCATGGGTCTAGAGTCCCTCAGCTGGTCTCTCTCTCCATGTCTTCATCTCTGCCTCCATCTCTGGTGTCACTGCTTCTTTGGATAGGGTCCTGCATTCCGCTCATGCTCTTCTCCCTTGGTGGTTCTAGGGTCCTCTGTTCCTGCACTGTAAGATAAACTATCCCCCCCTTTTTGTTACACAACTTCTACCTTTACAGTTGTGACAGTAGCAATTAGTCATGGTAACAATTATTCACTATTGAATCATAAGAATCTTATCCCCCTTCTCTTTTTACCAGACCTGTCTAGACAAGATAAAAACATTTCAGTGGGGATTCTAATTTTCCCCTCACTCTGAACTAAACTGCCTCTTGAAAACTTGTAAGCCAGTCACTTCATGCTTTTATAGCCCCGTCATTTTAGGTATCCCAATGTCTAAGTTAACCATCCCTATCAACCCTGTGTACAGAGGGGATGGGAATGATCCATGATGTGAGTGTATGGGTTTTTTAATCTTCTAAGGGCAGCCTACAAGCTTTACAAGGCAGGGCTGTTTCTCATTCATCTCTGAATTTCTACTTCCCTGTGAGTATTCAACAAATGCTAAAACAATCAACAAATGAATGAAAAGTAAATGATACATCATGTATCGTGTAGATGCATAAATGTAGCATGAGAAAAAGTCATATTGGACAGCATATGCAGCTACTCTCATAATCACTTTGACAAGAAGACGGAGAACTAAAACAATGCCACCTTTCAGAAAAAGGGTTCTTTAACAAAGCAGATGGGAGAACAATTAGGCAGGTTTGAACAGGCTAAGTGGGACAGAGGTAAAGAATGATGTATGCACAACCTTGGAACAACAGGGTTCTGTGATACAGAGACTGAGCCATGGTTGGAATG
>NW_006408662.1:2675382-2677944 GCF_000296735.1 Chrysochloris asiatica
GCTTACAAACTCTCAAGAGGGAAGCTAGATTCATAGGGCATGGAGGAAGGTAGACTCTCCACTGAGTAGTATCCAATCTGTCTAGGTGGGGCTGATTAAATGAAATCTGGATGGATCTCTTGTGACACAATAGTGAATAAATGTTATCTGGACTGCTTGTGAGGGTTGGAAATGTAAAGGTAGATGTTTTTTAGCAAGGAAGGGAGTCATTAACTTTTCAGCCTAAGAGCGGAGGTCCCTGGGACCATCAAGGGAGAAAAGTAGAGAGTGGGACCCTACCCAGAGAAGCAGTGATGCCTGAGATGGAGGCAGAGACAATGACATGGAGAGATAGAAGTGTTGGGGACTTTAGATCCAGAGAGGGAGAGGGGCTGTGTGCTGATGACCTGGGGGCAGGCTTGCAGTATATACCCTTTGGTTGGTTGATGATGCATGGAGGGGATTGTAACCATAGCAATGAAATGATATACTATAGGATGAATGTAAAACTAATGTTCTCCCATGTAAACTATCACATAATTCACAATAAAATATTTTTTAAAAAAAGGATTCTTTGAACCTCTAACTACTGAATCATCTTTACTTTCATCCATTGGGTCAGTCCTCATCAAAAACATGAAACAAGCAAATAAAAACTATTTTCAATGGTCCCTCCTATTTAATTCTCATCGTTACCTCATTACCTTTTATCTCTGTCTTCACTCTATCTCTTTTCCATTAATTTTTCGTGCTATTTACTAGAACTGAGCTTTACTAGCCACCAGCCTCAGAGTCCTGTGTTATGTAGGGTTAGTAGTAATAATAGACTTGTAGGGCTATTGTTTCACCTGACGTAAAGGCCACACACTAAGATCTCATTTTCAAGCTCACACTGCCCTAATTCACTATACTACCGTACACCTCCACAGTGATTACACCTTGGGTAAGACCTTAATTTTTCCCATCCCATTTTAGTGTCTTAACTCACTCAGCGCGGTTGGGTCCTGTGTATACTTTCTTCAGTATCACATATCCAAGAATAATGTGTTTACACAGGCACACTTTTCCAAAGCCTCCACTGTCTAAATGCACAGCATTCAGGAAGTCAGTAGATTTCAACTTGATGTCATCCAAGCACGTGTCTGGTTGCATTCTGAATGCTTAGAAAATCCAGAACTATAGCACTATCCCCCTCAGCACAGTGCCCTGTAAAGAAAACAGAGAAGACATCCCAGTGAAAATTTTTGCCACTCAAAAAAAATTTTTTTTAAAGTCCATCCTATGCCTGGTGTGCCTCTACTGTTGAAGGATGCAGACTTATATACTCTAAAATAAGCATTTTTTCATGTTCTTAAGAAAGGAGGCAAGATGCAGCATGGCCAGTTTGAACTTTCCCAGGGTGCTGTGAAAACCAGAGGCCAGTAGGTGGTGGACCACACCACCTATTATCAAAGAGAAAGCCACTGACTCCCAGTTTTGTTTTGTTTTCACTGCAAGGGCTGTTTTTTTTTTGTTTCTTTGTTTTCCTTCTTCTTGATTTACATGACAGAAGACATCAACTGTGGCAATACAGTGCAGCTTCTACAACCCCACCAATTGAACAAGAGCCAATACCAGCTGCTAGACACTAGAGCAGTGATGACAACCAATATCTGCTAAATCTACTCTGAACTGAATGGTATGATACGTGAACAGAGATGCTCATCTCCTCATCACACCCATCAGGAGGCAACTGTTATGTGCCTAAGAATATACCAACATGTACTCACCAAATTAATACAACTATAACACCACCACAGTGCCTAAAAATCAGCAGAAACTTTTGTTCGCATGCATAAACAAGACAGAGTAGCTCAAACAAATGACCATGAGGAAGAACTAGAAAATGCTTTTGAGGATGAAAGGAACTATAAATACCTGTAAAAAAAATTCAGGAGAATGATATTGAAGTATATTCAAATGTTTCACAGAAAGGTCAAAGAAAACAAGGACGAATTCAGAAAAGCACTACAAGAACAATAAAAAAAAACCATATACAGCATTGCAGATAATACAAAGACTTCAAACAGAGGTCCAGGTGATCAACACTAAGGTATTAGAAATGGACAATACACTGCAAGTGAGAAGGAGTAGGACCGAATCCATGGAAGTCAGAATTATTGAGCTTAAACACAAATCTCTCAATACTGGTAAGACAGAAGAACAATCAGAAAAAATTATGAAAAAATCTGAAGAAAGCCCAAGACTCATGTGGGACAACATGAAAAGGAATAATCTAAGGGTGACTGGAATTCCAGAACAGGAAGAAGCAAAGAAATCACAGAAAAGATAGTTGAAGAGATGCTGGAAGAAACTTTCCCTATCATCATGAAGGATGAGAAGACAGGCATTCAAGAAGGTGAAAAACCCCAGGCAGGATAGACCCGAAAAGAAAATCACCAATGTATACCATAATCAATATTATTCAAATTTATGCACCAACCACTAAAGCTAGTGAAGATGAAATAGAAGAATTCTACCAACTTCTTCAGTCTGAAATCGATCAAATATGCAATCAAGATGTATTGCTCATTACTGGTGACT
>NW_006408662.1:2679289-2684187 GCF_000296735.1 Chrysochloris asiatica
AAGTATGAGTATTCCAGAACACTTAATTGTACTTCTAAGAAATCTGTACCTAGATCAAGAAGCAGTTGTTCGAACAGAACATGGGAACACTGGCACCTGACAACAACAACAACATACCATAATCAAACTCTCCAAAATCAAAGACAAGGAAAGCATCCTAAAAGCAGCTAGGGGAAAATAAAATGTTACCTACAAAGGAAAACCAGTAAGATTAACTTCTTATTTCTAAGTAGAAACCATGCAGGCAAGAAGGCAATGGGAGACAGATACAAAACTCTGGGGGGAAAATATTACCAACCAAGAATCATACACCCAGCAAAGTTGTCCATCAAATATGATGCCAAAATTATAACATTTCAGGATAAACAAAAATTAAAGGACTTTGTAAAATCCAAGCAAATGTTTCAAAATGTATAAAAGGGAATTCTTTGGACTTAGAACCAACAAGAGCAGGCAACAACCAGAGACTGACACACGTGGCAACACCACATGGAATCCAGTCCAGATATGCAAGTGTCTAGAGTAAAACAAAACCACAAGACTGAAAACAGGAAATCTGGGATATCAGTCTATGATCAAGACAACTACAAAGCAAAGGGAGGGAAAAGTATAATTACAGAATTTCAGGCAGTAAGGAGATCAGGTAGACTTCAGGATGAAACAGACTGTATTAAAATAAGGAAGAAATTAATAAAATACAGGGTAATTTCAAAGAAACTTAACTTAACACCCTCACATTAAACCAAGGAAAGGAAAATCCAGGAAGATTTTGGAAACATTAAAACTAGGAAGAAATTGACAAGAAAAAGCACACACACACACAAATGAATTCAACACAGGAAAACATGCAAAGCAAAGAAACCATCAGCACCACAAAAAAAATCAAAGAGCAAAATGATTGCAATCAATCTGTACCTATTGATAATTACAGTCAATGGATTACGTGCACCAGTCAAGAGACAGAGAGTAGCAGAATGTATAAGAAAGTAAGATCCTTCAATATGCTGTCTACAAGAGACACACCCTACACATAAAGAAAAAACTGGATTCGAAATTAAAGGATGGGAAAAAATATACCAAGGTAATTACAATTAGAAACAAGTAGAAGTAGCAATATTAATTTCTGATAAATTAAACTTTGAGGCAAAAATCAACTCAAGAGGCAAAGAAGGACATTATCTCATGGTTAAAGGGTCAACTGAACAAGAGGGCATAATCATAATAAATATTTATGCTCCCAACGAAAAAAAGCCTCAAAATATATAACTCAAACCCTAATAAAATTGAAGAAAGAAATTGACAACGCTACAATGATAGTGGGGGATTTTAATATACCACTTTCGAAAAAGGACCAATCAACCAGGAAGAAACTCAACAAAGACACAGAGAAACTAAACAATACAATTAATCATCTTGACCTCACAGATTTGTACAGAATATTCACACCAACAACTACACAATACACATTCTTTTCCAGTGCACATGGAACATTCTCTAGTATAGAGCATGTGTTAGGCCATAAAACAAGTCTCAATAAATTTTAAAACATCAAAATACTATAAAGCATCTCAGATCACAATGCTATGCAATTAAGAATCAACAATAGGAAGATCAAGGAAATAAAGTCAAATATATGGAAACTGGTGAACACCCTGCTTAAAAACTACTGGGTAGTAGAACAGATAAAAATAAATAAATCTAGAAACAAATGAAAATGAAAATACAACATGCCAAAACCTTTGGGACATAGCAAAAACAGTGCAGAGAGGGGCAATTTATAGCAATGAACACACACATCCAAAAAGAAAAAAACCCCAAATTAACACATCAGCACAACATCTCAAACAATTACAAAATAAACCCCCGCAAAGAAAGGATACAGTTCACCAAAATAAAAGAAATAATAAAGATTAGAGCAGAAAAAAGTAAAATAGAAAAACAATAGAAGGAATCAACAAGACAAGAAGTTGGTTCTTGGAAATGATTAATAAATTCGACAAACCATTGGCAAACCTAGTCCAAAAAGACAGCGAGACAGACAGACAGACAGACAGAGAGAGAAAGAGAGAGAGAGAGAGAGAAGATGCAGCTATAAGGCAAGATAAGGAAATTAAAGACATTCAAGAAGAAAACTCTATTTGCAGATGATATGATCCTATACATAGATAATCCCAAAGACTCAGCAAGAAAATTACTGGAATTCATTGGAAGATTCAGCAAAATGTCAGGGTACAAGACCAACATACAAAAATCAGTTGGATTTCTCTATACTAATAAAGAGCTCTGAAAAGGAAATGATAGGGTTTCCAAGGAGCAGCTGGTGAGCTTGAATTGCCTACCTTGTGGTTCAAACTGACTTTGCAGTCCAGTGCATTAACCCACAGCGCCACACCAGGACTCCATTACAGGTTAACAAAGTCCAAATTAACCATCTAAAAATCAAACATTTCACATCCCATGCCCTTGGTTCTTTCTGTTACAAAATCTCAAGATTCCATGAATCTGACACTAACCATTTCTCCCATAGCACTCTCTGCTTCACATCTGGGCTCAATAATCCATCGCAATGGTTCAAAAATTCTCATACTATAAGTAAAATCCTGATTACCAGGGATAGGAGGGAGGGAAGATTAATTCACAGGATGGGGGTAGACACATAATAGCTCAGGTGACAGGGAGGGCAATATACAAGGAGGGAGAAGGCAATATACGAGGAAGGGGAGAGCAATAGATGAACAATGAAAATAGGGAAAGATTTAGGGAGGTATGCATGGGCTAAATGGAATAGAGGTAAACAGTTATACACAATGTTGGAATAACAATGTTTTGTGATACAGGGATTGAAACATAGTCTGAATGGGTAAAGGAGGGGGAAAAGGTGTTTGATTGTCTTTGTGGATATTGGTTTCCCCTGCCTACTGTTGTTAAATAGATATTTAAATATGATAGAAATGAATATTGGGGATTATGATTGCAGAAAGCTTGTACACCCACCCATCTTTGGCCTACAGCTGATTGGATTTGCTAAAAGGGGAATTAGAATTTGCCCAGTGAAATAGGTTTCCTGTTAAGCCTTTATAGAGTATGGGCTTTAGGTGAGATTCTGAGCCCCACCCAGAACCTTCTGAGTTGGGACATTCTCACTTGAAAAAGACATGCAGACCAACCCAGAACTGCTGGGAGAACAAAAGAGTCTCACTGCAAGAAAGACCTGCAAAAAAACCAGCAGACTGGTTATTGGAATATCAAACAAGTTGTTTTCTTTACAGGCATCAAGTAAAGAAAAGTCAGCCAATCAGGGAAAAACCTCCTCTAAGACTGAAACTTTAAGGGAACACATTAGTCGGCATGTAAGCTTGCTGGCGACCACATTGGTCTACTGGTGAGTGGAAGTGGGGGAAAGGCAGCAATTAAGACATGGGCCGAGCTTGGCCATGTTCTATTGATACCAGTTGACCTTGAGATGAGAGAGAGAAGAAGGACTGGCTGGTCTAAAGTTTAGGGAGACGTATGAACTCTCAAGCCCATGGGCACTGACCTAGCCACTGAGGGACAGAGTTGAGAGTGAAGCGGCCAGCTGGTCTACAGTGCAGGGAGGCATGCATGACCTCCCAAACTTGTGTGACCTCAGTTGGATGACTAGCATACCAGAACTTGACCAGATGGAGATAAAGATGCTTGATACTGTGAGCAAATACTACAATTCAATGAGCTGGACCTTCGCTTATGGAAGCTCAAAATTCCAACTGCAATGAAAGGGTTCTTCATGTCAAGGAACAAGTTTGTTTCCTCAGTGCACTGGGTTGATAGGGACAGTCAATGTAGACACTGACTATTAAAAATGGAGGTTATAAAGGTATGAAGTGGCTGGCTTACAAACTTTCATGAGTCTGCTTAGTTTCAGAATGACAGGTGTTAGGTAGAATCCCCACTGAATAGTTTTACTCTTCTCCAGATGGGTCTGGCAAAAGGTGATGGGTGGATGCTGATAAGATTCTATGATTCAATTGTGAGCAGGATTGATTGTGATGGTCACAACTGTCATTATAGAAGATGTGTAACTGAAAAAGGGCAGTAGTTAAACTTTTATTTCAGGAACAGATGATTCCAGGTCCATCAACAAGGAAGAGTATGAGTGGAGTGAGAGATTCTACCTAGAAAAGTGACAAAAGAAGACATGGTGGCATAGGTGGTGGCATGCAGTGATAGAGCAGGTGTAGGCTCTAGGCCCATGGACTGAGTAAGGTTGTATACCTGCAGGCAAAAGGCTGGCTTGTAGCACATGCCCTTGGGGGTGGCGGTGGTGGTGGTGGTGATGTGCTATGGAGTCAGTTCCGACTCATAGCGACCCTATACAGGGTTTCTGAGGCTGTAAATCTTTATGAGAGCAGAAAGCTTCATCTTTCTCCCACGAAACAGCTGATAGTTTCAAACTGCTGACCTTGCGGTTCACAGCCTGATTCACAAGCACTACGCTACCAGAGCTTCTTAGAATATGCCCTTAGGATGTTTAAATGAATATAATTTTTTTGTTAACACAAAAAAAATGAAGTTAGCACAGAAAATTATGTGGAACAAAGAAACCAGCAGCAAAAAACACAAAACAAAATGACAGCAGAGTCCTGGTGTGGTGCTGTGAGTTAATGCATTGGACAGCAAGATTGCTTTGAACCACAAGGTTGACGGTTCAAGTTCACCCGTCAGTCCTTGAAAACCCTATACAAGGTTGTTATGAGTCAGAACCAACTCAGTGGTACATAACAACAGCAACAAAATTGATAACTGCACTGCATATAAACAGATTAAATACACCAGTCAAGAGACAGATAGTATGGGGTTTGCCAGGGTGGCCAGGCGGTGCTCGTGAGTAGGGGCTCCGGGATCGGGAAGGGGAAGCT
>NW_006408662.1:2713140-2725505 GCF_000296735.1 Chrysochloris asiatica
AGAGCTATAATGAAATGGGCAAGACCTGGAGTTAGAAAACCAAAAGGGAAGAACATGTTCAGTGTTTCTCAAATTGAAAAGAACTGAAGGAAAAAATTCAAGCTGCAATTTTGAAGCAAACTATTATGCGAGGGTCAGCAATAAAGAGGAAGCCCCCCGTGAGATGGGCTGACACAGTGGCAGCAGTAGTGGGCTCAAACATAACAGCAATTGTGAGGGTGGCACAGACCCGGGCAGTGCTTTGTTCTGTTGCACACAGGGTCATTATGAGTGAGAACCAACTAGCCAGCATGTAACAACAGTAGAACAAATACTGAACGATGAAGGAAGCATCAAAATAAGATAGAAAGAATACAGAGTTGCTGCACTCAAAAGAATATGTTTCTATCTAAAAAATTTTTTTTAAAGCGGCATAGCATTTTACAGTCCCACCAACACTGGACAAGGGCTCTGATCTCTCCACAACCTCACCAGCATTTGCTATTTTCCTTGTTTTTTAATTTTTAATTTTAACTTTGCTATTATATGCTAGGATAAGATGGTATCTCATTGCTGTTTTGACTTGCATCTCTCCAATGGCTAATGATTGTGAGTATTTCTTCATGTTTGTTGGATGCCTGATTGGAGTATCTGTTAGCACCCTCTGTCCATGTACTAACTGGATCATTTGTCTTTTGATTGTTGAGATATCTTCTATAACTTTCATAGATTAGCCCCTTGTCTGTTTATGTCATTGCCAACATTTGTTTTCCATGTCTGTTGGTTCTCTTTTAACTCTTTTGGTGAATTTTTGTTAAGTACATAAGTGTCTAATTCTTAGGAAGTCACATTTGTCTAGTATTCTGCACTTGGTGTATTTTCAGTTATGTCTGATAGCAGATTTATGCCACATATTAGGACCTCTAAATGTGTCCCTGTTTTTGTATTGATGATCTTTATATAGTTCTAGCTTTAGATTTAGGTCTCTGATTCATCTTGAGTTCTTTTTGTAAATGGTCTGAGATATGGACCCTGCTTCCCTTTTGTCCTAATGGACATTAGATTTTTCCAGCATTATTTGTCAAAGAGACTATCTCTTTTTTCTTTAGTGCATTTCACCCTTTGTCAAAGAGTAGTTGTCAACAGGTGACTAGATTTACTTCTAAGCTCTCAATTCCTTTCCATTGGACTATGTGTCTGTTGTTGTACTAGTACAAGGCCATCTAACTGCCTTGGCTGTCGGTTTTGATGTCACAAAGTGTGAGGCTTTGTTCTTCCTGAGTACTGCTTAGCTTATCTGAGGTCTCTCTGCTGTCCATCTAATGTCGGTGATTAATTTTTCCATCTCTTTAAAGAATGCTGACAGATCTGCAATGCTGAGATAGGGTTAAGCAGTTTTGACATTTTCAAATGTTGTCTTCCTATCCATAAACATAGTATCTTCTTCCATTTATATAAGTCTCTTTTGGCTTCTTGGAGTAATGTTTGGTCATTTTCTTTGTATGGGTTTTTGTTACCTTGGCTAGATATATTCTAAGTACTTCATCTTTTAGGTGGCTACTGCAAATGGCAAGGCGCTCTGGTAGCATAGTGGTTGCATAGAGTCAGGCTGCTAATCTTAAGGTTAGCTAGTTGAAAACTACCAGTGGTTCCATGGGAGAAAAATGAGGCTTTCTGCTCCCGTAAAGGTTTAAAGCCTCAGAAACCCTATGCAGGGTAGCTATGAGTCAGAACCAACTCCACAGCAGACTACCACCACTGTAAATGGTTTCATTCATAAGGTTTGCAGTGACTAAACATTCAGAAGTATTCTATCTTCTCTTTTCTTCCTAATCTATCTCAGTCTGGAAACTCCTCTGAAACCTGTCAACCATGGGTAATCAAAGGCACAGCTTCCAACATCAAAGCAACATGCAAGTCAACACAGTATGTGGCAAATTGACAGGTAAGTAGTGGATAAAACCATTTACAGAAGAATTCTTCCAACTTCTTCAGTCTGAAAATGATCAAACATGTAATCAAGATGTACTGATCATTACTGGTGACTGGAATGTAAAAGTTGAAAACAAAGTGAAAGACTCAGTAGTTGCAAAATAAGACCTTAGTGATAGAAATGATGCTGGAGATCACATGATAGTATTTTGCAACACCAATGACTTCTTCATTGCAAATACCTTTTTTAAACAACATAAAAAACGATTATACACATGGACCTCACCAGATGCAATACAGAGGAATTAAAATGATTTTATCTGTGGGACGAGATGGTGGAAAAGCTAAGTATCATCAGCTAAAACCAGAACCAAGGCAGATTATCAAACAGACCATTTATTGCTCCTATGCAAGTCCATTTGAGCCAAAATATGATCTTGAACATATCCTATCTGAATTTAGAGATAATCTCAAGAATAAATTTGATGCATTAAGCACTAATGACTGAAGAAGAGCTGTGAGATGACATCAAGAACATTATACATGAAGAAAGCAAAAAGGTCATTGAAAAAACAGGACAATATCATTAATATTGCATGCAAGTAAAAGTCTGCTAAAGATAATTCAAAAATGACTGCAACTGTACATTGAGAGAGAACTTCTAGAAGTTCTAGCTGGTTTCAGAAGAATATGTGGAATGAGGGATATCACTGCTGATGTCAGATGGATCTTGACTGAAAACAAAGAATACCAGAATGATGTTTACCTGTGATTTATTGACCATGCAAAGGCTTTAGACTGTGTTGCTCATTATCAACCTGTGATATGCAGATGATACAACCTGCTTGCTGAAAGTGAAGAGGACTTGAAATACTTACTGATGAAGATCAAAGACCACAGCCTTTGATATAGGCTGCACTTCAATGTAAAGAAAACAAAAATCCTCACCACAGGACCAATAAATAACATCTATATAAATGGAGAAAATGTAGAAGTTGTCAAAGACTTTATTTTGTTTGGATCAACCATCAACACTCATGGGAGCAGCAGTCAAGAAATCAAATGATGTATTGTATTAGGCAAATGTACTGCACAAGACCTCTTTAAAGTGTTGAAGAGCAAAGATGCCAGTTTGAGAACTAAGGTATGCCAGACCCACCCAAGCCATGGTATTTTCAATAACCTCATATGCATGAGAAAGTTGGACAGTGAATAAAGAAGACATATAAGAATTGATACATTTGAGTTATGATACTGGAGAATACTGAAAGTACCATGAACTGCCAAAAGAACAAACCAATCTGTGTGGGGAGAAGTACAACCAGAGTGCTCCTTAGAAGCCAGGATGATGGTACAGACTTCAACTTTCACACTTTGGACATATTATCAGGAGGGACCAGTCATTGGAGGACAACATGTTTGGTAAAGTGGAGGGTCGGAGAAATAGATAGAGGTAGACCCCCAAGAGGATGGATTGGCACAGTGGCAGCAGCAGTGGGCTCAAACACAGCAATGATTGTGAGGTTGACTCAGGACTGGGCAGTGTTTCATTTTGTTGTGCATAGCGTCGCTATGAGTTACTACTGACGTGATGGCACCTAACAACAATAACAACATGTGCAAAATATTGAATGATGCAGAAAGCATCAAATATGTGGAAAAAATACGAAGAGTCACTTTACCAATAAGAAATGGTCGATGTTCAGCCATTTCAAGCGGTAGCATCTGATCAGGAAGCAAGCTGTACTGAACATACTGGCAAAAACTAGGCTCCAGGAATTGATGGAAACCTCTCAAACTGCTGCAACCCTGGAGGCGTTCACTCATCTATGCCGAGAAATTAGGAAGACAACTACCTAACCAACGACTGGCAGAGAGGTGACCCAATGGATTGTAGAAATGATCCATATCACATGTTAATAAATCGTATCACACGCAAGCACAATTTTGCTGATGGTAATTCAAAAACGCTGCTATAGTACATCAACAGGGAAGTGCCAAAAACTCAAGCCGGATTCAGAAGAGGATGTGGAACTAGAGATATCATTGCTGACATCAGATGGATCTTGGCTGAAAGCAGAGAATACCAGAAAGATGTTTACTTGTGCTTTATTGCTTATGCAAATGCTTTCAACTGTGTGAATCTTGGAAAGCTATGGATAACTTTGGAAAGACTGGGTATTCCAGAACACTTCACTGTGTACATGAGGAACCTGTACATAGACCAAGAAGCAGCTGTTCTAACAGAACAAGGGAATACTGGATGGTTTAAATCCAGGAAAGGTGTGAACCACAGTTGTATTCTTTCACCATACATATTCAGTCTGTACGCTGAGGAAATAATCTGAGAAGCTGGATTATATGAAGAAGACTATGGCATTAGGATTGGAGGAAGGCTCATTAACAACTTGTGATATGCAGATGATACAGCCTTGCTTGCTGAAAGTGAAGAGGACTTAAAATATTTACTGATGAAAAGCAAAGACTACAGTCTTCAATGTAAAGAAAACAAAAATCCTCACAACTAGACCAATAAATAACATCATGATAAATGGGAAAAGGATTAAAACTGTCAAAGACTTCATTTTGCTTGGATCCACAATCAACACTCATGGAAGCAGCAGTCAAGAAGTCAAATCATGTATTGCATTAGGCAAACCTGCTACACAAGACCTCTTTAACGTGTTCAAGAACAAAGATGTCAGTTTAAGGAATAAGGTTCGCTTAAAAGTGGTTATGAATCAGGTTGCTAACCTCAAGGTCAGCAGTTCGAAACTACCAGCTGTTCCGCAGGAGAAAGATGAGGCTTTCTGCTCCCATAAAGATTTACAGCCTCGGAAACCCTGTGCAGGGTCACTATGAGTCATAACTGACTCCACGGCACATAACAACAACAATCAAAGCCATGGTATTCTCAATAACCGCATATACATGCAAAAGTTGGAAAGTGTATAAGGAAAACTGTGGAAGAATTGATGCATTTGAGTTACGGTGTTGGAGGAAAATATTTAAAATACTATGAAATGCCAAAAGGAACTGATCTGTGTTGGAAAAAGTGCAGCCAGAGTGCTTGTTGGAGGCCAGGATGATCAAACTCCGCCTCTCATACTTTGGACATATTGTCAGGAGGGATCAGTTGCTGGAGAAGGGTATCATGCTTGGTAAAGTGGAGGGTTGGAGAAAAAGAGTAAGATCCCAGTGAATGGACTGACACAGTGAAAACATCAATGGGCTCAAATGTAGCAATGATTGTGAGGATGACCCAGGACCGGGCAGTGTTTCATCCTGTTATGTATAGAGTTGCTATGAGTCGGTACTGACTTGATGGCAGCTAACATCAACAAGAAGCTGAGTAAAATAAGTTAATCACGAAGGACAAATATTGCATGAAACCACTACTATAAAAAGTCAAGAAAAGGTTTACACAAGTGAAAAACATATTCTTTGATCGCTATCAAGGATGGAAGGAAAATCATTAAACAATTAAAACCTGTATTATTTGAGGTGAAGGGAAAAGCAGTACACAACAATGGGGAGGTCAACACATGATCAGAGAGAGGAAGACACGGGGTTACCCAAGAGGAAAGGCACGCATAGTCAATAATGTTACATACATAATCCTACGATAAGAGTAGTAATAAAAGCATTGTATGAATGGGTACATAGGTAGATATGTAAGCTTCACAGGTGTAGGATGGGACATAGAAGTATACCCAAAAACTCACATAGGTTTGGCAAAGGATATTTCAACATATGTATTTTTATGTGCTGTAAATATATCCAGGTATATGGTAGAGTAAAGTTTTGCAAACTTACTTGCTATATATATAAAGACACTTGGCTTGAGGGCTTAGGACCATGGTCTTGAGGTGGGGGTGGTGGCATCTAAGCTCAACTGGTATAACATAGTCCATAAGAGAATGTTCTGTATCTTACTTTGGTGAGTGTGACTAGGGTCTACAAAGCTTGCACACGGTCATGGAAGATAAAACTACTGGTCTCCTCTTATCCAAAGCTAAGAAGAGTGAAGGAAATAAAAGTTCAAGGAAATAATTAGTTCAGAAGACTACTGGACCACACAAACCACAACCTCCATCAGTCTGAGCCCAGAAGAACTAAATGGTACCCAACTACCCTACCAACCACTCTGTGCAGGATCACAATAGAAGGTTCTCATCAGAGAGGAAGGAAAATGTAGAGCAAAATGCAAAATCAGAAAAAAGATCAGACTTACTGGTCTGCTAGACTGATGGACCTCCAAGATTCTGGCCCTCAGACACCCTTCAATCTTGAACTAAACCCACCCAAACAACAGGCCAACAAAGTGAACAATTACAACCGTGGAGGGATCCATCCCTTAGCCCAATCAGCCATATGACACCCAAAGGGCAGCATTTGCTCCAAAACAAAGTTCAGGGGGCAGGAAAGATGGGCAAGTGGAAGTGGGGAACCTTGGGAGGAAGTGGGAAGAGTGTCATGACATTTAGGGGATATAGATATATTTTTAAAAAACAAAAAGAATTTGAGAAACGATGGTCCTACAACACCCTTTTAATCTGGAACTGGAATGGAAGGCACTTCCAGAGGTCCCCTTTCAGGTAAGTAGATTGGCCCAGAAAACAAACAACACCTTGTGGAACGTGCTCCCTAGAACCATGAACGTTATGAGACTAAATTAGCAACATTTGTCCAAAAGCTACGAAGAGACACCAAGAAGTGGAAACTGGAATGGTATAAGGTGGGCAGGCAGGGTGGAACAGGGAAGAGTGATGAGACTTTGTGGGGATGGCAGTCAATGTAATGGAACCATCTGTACATTAACTGTTAAACGACAAACTAATTTGTTCTGTAAACTTTCATTTAAAACACAAGAAAATGTTCAAGGAAAAAAAAAAAAAAAGGAGGGTTAAATTAAGATATTACCAGATAAACAAAAGGTAAGCAGTTTATTAGGGCTAAACCTGCACTCCAAGGAATGCTACAGCGGGGCTATTCAAATGAAAGATTTCTAGAAAAGGACTCAAAGCCACACAAAGTAACAAAAATATTTCTAGTAAAGGTAATATGGCCAAATATAAGCATCAGTTTCGATTTGCAACTCTAGTTATAAATGTCCAAAATGAATTATAATGATAAATGCAAAAAAAAAAAAAAAAGAAGAAGAATTTATGCATTTATGCTACTGGGCACACAATGTATAAATGTGTCACTTTTTATAACAATGTAGATAGGGAAGAATCAGTACAGGAACAGTGTTTGTTATTGAAATGAAGTTGGTATCAATTTAAAGTAAGCTGCTATAAATTTAGGGTAAGTGCAAAACCCATAATAACAACAAAGAAACCACTGAAAACATACACAAAAGGAAGAGGAGATGGGGATTAAGACAGTTGTCTATAAAAAAAAATCAACTAAAACAAAGAAGAAAATGAAGGTCAAAAAAAGTATGAGTCGTAAAAAACAAAGAGCAAAATGGCAGAAGCCCTTCTCTATCAGTAATTATCTTAAATGTAAATGGATTAAACTCTCCAGTCGAAAGGTAAAGGTTGGCAGAATGAATTAAAGAACATGATCCACCTAAGTGCAATCAACAAGAGACACACTGTAGACCCAAAGGCACAAATAGGTTGAAAGAAAAATAATGAAAAAAAAAAAAAAAATTCAGAGTGTAACCTAAAGAGAACTCAAGTAGCTGTATTAATACCAGACAAAATAGACTTTAAATCAAAAACTATTAAAAATGTCCCAATAGGGCACTATATAAAGATAAAAAGGTCAATTCATCAAGAAGATAAAACAATCATAAGTAAATATGCACCTAACATAAGTAAATATGCATCAAGAAGATAAAACAATCATAAACACATATGCAACCAACACCAAAGCCCCTAAAAGATATGAGGCAAACTTTCACAGAATTGAAGGGGGAAATAGTCAATTCTACAATAATAGCTGGAAACTTCAATAAACTACTTCCAATAATGTATAAAAATATCCAGATAAAGGATAAAGAAATGGAGAATATGAACACTATAAAACAACTGGACCTAGCAGACATATATGGAACACTCCACCCATCAACAACACAACACACGTTCTTCTGCAATGCACACACATATTCTTCAATATAGACCATATTCTGGGTCATAAAACAAGTCTTATGTATTTAAAAAGATTGAAATTATGCAAGGTATCTTTTCTGACCATAACGGAACAAAACTAGAAATCAGTAAGGGAAGGAAAATGGGAAATTACACAAATAGCTGCAAATTAAACCATACGCTATTAAGTAGTCAATCAGTAAAGGAAGAAACAAAAAAGAAAATGGAAAATAGTTAGAGATGAATGAAAAGGAAAGTACAACTTACGGTAGGCAACAAAGACAGTGCTCAGAGGGACATTTATAGCAGCAGACACATTATATTAAAAATGCTGCAATATATTCATGAATACAGTAGAGCATACATGGGGGAAAGATATGGACATTTCCTAGTCATAACAAAACACCTTGAGGGAATGAGTCAATTGGCAATAATTTAATTCTAGTCTGTAATAGTTGTTAAGTGCCAGTCTGACTCATAGCGAACCTAGGAACAGCTGGTTTGAACCGCTAACCTTGCAGTACAGCGCATTAACCCACAGCGCCACACCAGGACTCCAAATCCTACTTTGGTGAGTAGCAAATAGGGTCTAAAAACTTGTGAGCGGTCACTTGCAGTGTTATTATTGGTCTCTCCTGGTCCAAAGCCAAGACGAGTGAAGAAAATCGAAGACATATAGAAACAATGAGTCCAAAAGACTAATGGATCATGTGAACCTCAACTTCCATGACCGAGACCAGAAGATCGTTCCTGGGACCTCGGTGGTGGTGTAGGACAAGCACTAGACTGCTGACCACAAGCTTGGCAGTGCAATCTCACCAGCGCCGCCATGGGAAAAAGAAGAGGCCATCTGCTCCCTTAAAGGTTTTTCAGTCTAGGAAACCCTACATAGGATCACTATGAATTGGAATTGACTAGATGGGTACCAACTTCTAAAATAATCAGCCATTTGAGATTTGTGACCTCTAGAAAACACAGACAACTGTCTGACCAAATGATTGGAAGAGATCAATGTTTATGCCAATTCCAAAGAGAGGTGACCCAACATAATGTGGAAATCATCGGACAATTTCTTTTGATATCTCAAGCGAGTAAAGTTTTGTTAAAGGTAATACAGAAACGGCTACAATCATACATTGACAGAGAACTTCCAGAGGTTCAAGCTGGATTCAGAAGAGGCCGTGGAATGAGAGATATCATTGCTGATGTCCGATGGATCTTGGCTGAAAGCAGAGAATATCAGAAGGATGTTTACCTGTGCTTTATTGACTACGCAAAGGCTTTCGATTGTGTGGATCATGACAAGCTATGGACAACATTGAGAAGTATGAGTATTCCAGAACACTTAATTGTACTTCTAAGAAATCTGTACCTAGACCAAGAAGCAGTTGTTCGAACAGAACATGGGAACACTGAATGTTTTAAAATTGGGAAAGATGTGAGACAGGGTTGTATTCTTTCACCATACTTATTCAACCTGTATGCTGAGCAAATAATACGAGAAGCTGGGTTCTATGAAGAAAAATGTGGCATCAGGATTGGAGGAAGACTCATTAACAACCTGCGATATGCAGATGATACAACCTTGATCGCTGAAAGTGAAGAGGACTTGAAACATTTACTTATGAAGATTAAAGAGCACAGTCTTCGATATGGATTACATCTCAATGTCAAGAAAACAAAAATCCTCACCACTGGACCAATAAACAACATTCTTATCAATGGAGAAAAGATTGAAGTTGTCAAGGACTTCATTCTTCTTGGATCAACTATCAACACTCGTGGAAGTAGCAGTCAAGAGATCAGACGACGTATTGCACTGGGCAAATCTGCTGCACAGGAACTTTCTAAAGTGTTGAAGAGCAGAGATGTCAGCTTGAGGACTAGGGTGCGCCTGACCCAGGCCATTGTGTTTTCAATAGCCTCATATGGATGCGAAAGCTGGACAGTGAATAAGGAGGATCGTAGAAGAATTGATGCCTTTGAGTTGTGGTGTTGGAGGAGAATACTGAAAGTGCCATGGACTGCCAAAAGAACCAATAGATCTGTTTTGGAAGAAGTGCAGCCAGAGTGCTCCTTGGAGGCCAGGATGGCTAAGCTTCGTCTCTCATACTTTGGACATATTGTCCGAAGGAAACAATCGTTGGAGAAGGATGTCATGCTGGGTAGGGTGGAGGGTCAGAGAAAAAGAGGAAGACCCCCAACGAGATGGATCAGCCAGGTGGCATCATTGATGGACTCAAGTGTGGCAGCAGTACTGAGATTGGCCCAGTATCAGACATTGTTTCGTTCTGCTGTGCATGGGGTCACTATGAGTCGGTTCCGACTGGATGGCACCTGACAACAACAACAACAGAAAACACATCACCAGACCTTTTTCCTGAAGTGCTTCCAGTGGGTTTACACCACCAGCCTTTGCCACCTGCAAAGTACAAGGCCTATGAAACTGTCCCGGGAGGTGTGATTCACTGATTTTATTCAGCCTTTTCCTAAAGGTGGTGGTTGAGGTGGAGAAGAGGCTGCTTGTGTTTTGTGTCTGGTCCCCCAATCACTAACCATCAAATTATCCCAGGAGGCTGCCACAGAGAGTGTCTTCTTCATTCTGCTTGTTTTTCAAAGTACATGTTTTCCTGAGTCTGGTACATATACCTCTTGCCCCACTCTCTAGTGCTCTTCAGATGGGGACTTTTGTTTGTTTTCCAAAAGAGACAGGCCATACAGACACTATCTGTCTTCAAAATGATGACCATGGGAACTGTTCTCACAGTAACAGGAGTGCCCATGTGCAACTTCCAGAATGTGAATTTGATCACACATTCAGAAAACCTAACGCTAATAGTTCACAGACTCTTCCAAAAAAGAGAGAAAGTAGAAGAGAGCAGGCTTCCCAAATCATAATTTAAAAGAGAACAAAGTAAGATGTGGAAGTACATGACTCACCAGATTCACCTAAAATGGCCAATCTGGAATTAAATCTTTGTCCCTTCACTCAAATTTCCACAATCCACCTTCCAACATGTGCTACTTCTCTGGTTCAGAACCAATCATTTGTCTTTGGAAACCTCTAGATACTAAGACCCAATCTTACAGCCTTATTCACTTATATTACATGAGTATGCTCCAGTCAGAAATGGGCAATGTACAAATTTTAAAAACCTGAAAATACATGGTTCAAATATCAGTATTCTACAGGCTAATATAACCTCTTGCCAGCAAGTTGACTAGGACATTCGGTGACCCCTTGTGTGTGAGAGTAGAATCATGGTTTCAGTAGCTGATTTTTCAGACAAAGACCACCAAGGCTTTCTTCTGAGCAACTGTGAGAACTGATGATCCAGATTATCAAGCTGATGATCAAAAGTGTGCACCACACGGGGAATTCATAGGTTAATATACAGTCAACCACTTTTGCCAGAATAAAATATTCAACCAAAGCATGGGAAGCTAGGTTTCTTTCTTTCTTTTTTTTTAAGGTTTCTATCGTGGATTGAGTGAAAGTTTACAGGGCAGATCATCAGTTTTACATTCAACAAATCATACATCTTGCTTCATTACAATGATTATAATCCTCTCCATGTATCATCAGTTAACAGTATTTTTCTCTATCCACTGTAGCTTTTTTAAAAAAAAAAACAAAAACACTCAGGCATATATAATAATTTACACCTCCAAAGGGCACATTCTGCAAGTCTATCTCCAGGACACCAGCTCTTAGTCCCTCTCTACCCATGAATCTAGAGTCCTCAGCCGCTTCCCTTCTCCATGCCTCCATCTCTGGCATCGCTGCTTCTCTGAATAAAGTACCGCATTCTACTTGTGCTCTTCTCCCTTGATGGTCCTAGGTCCTCTGTTTCTGGACTGTAATATTAACCACTCTCCTGTTTTTGTTACAAAACTTCTACCTTTAAAATTGTGACACTCTCAATTAGTCATGATAACAATTATTCACTATTAAATCACATGAATCTTATCCCCATCTCTTTTCATCAGACCCATCTAGACAAGACGGAAACTATTCAGTGGGGACTCTTTTTCCCCACCTCCATACTCTTAAACTAAACTCCCTTTTGAAACCTCATAAGCCAGTCACTTTGTGTCTTTATCGCCCCTTTATTTTAGGTAGCCAATGTCTAAGTTGCCCGTCCCTATCTATCCTGTGTACAAAAGGGATACTTCATGTGAAGACTCCTTCCCTCTCTGCTGGTATTTCGAGTTACTACCTCCATGAGTATCGGTCAGCTTCATCAAGTTGTAGCAATTTACCATTGTTTCCTTTATCCAAAAAAAAAAAAATTTTTTTTTTTTTTTAATCTTCCTCTAGTCAAGTTCTGATTATCAAGCCATTGAGGCTAG
>NW_006408662.1:2739407-2741465 GCF_000296735.1 Chrysochloris asiatica
GCTAAATATGAGTACAAGTTTCTAGTGGTAGATTCAAGTGACCCAAAAGACACTCATTTATACAGAAAAAAATCATTCGTAAGAATTTTCTAAGCACCTGTTCTTAAGACTAGCAGATCGTTGGCAGACATGGTGCTGGAACATGTGTCCTCACAATACCACTGGGGAAGAACTGTCTCTGCAAGGTAGAGTTGAACTTACTGGTATAGATGGAGCAAAGCTTTCAGGACCTTAAATTATTTATGTGGCATGACTCAAACCGACAAGAAACAGCTGCACACATCCATGAATAATCAGCAAGTGGAATGTCCAAAGTATGAATCTGGGAAATTTGGAAGCTGTGAAAAATGAAATGGAACACATAAAGATCAATATCCTAGGTATCAGTGAGCCGAAATGGACTAGTATGGTCATTTTTAATTCGACAGTTGTATGGTTTACTATGTCTGGAACAACAAATAGAATAAGGATGGTGTCACTCACATTCATCATCAATAAAAGCATTTCAAAATCTGTCTTGAAGTACAACGCTGTCTGTGATAGAATAATATCCATACACCTACAAGAAAGAGCAGTTAATATCATTATTATTCAAATTCATGCAATAACCATTAAATCCAAAGGAGATGAAATTGAAGAATTCTACCAACTTCTTCAGTCTGAAATAGATCAAACATACAAACAAGATACATTAACAATTATGGGTGATTGGAATAGGAAAGTTGGAAACAAAGAGGAAAGCTCAGTAATTGGAAAATGTGGCCTTGGTAGTAGAAGTTACACTGGAGATTGATCACATGATAGAATTTTGCAAGAATGACTAACTCATTGCAAAACCTTTTTTCAACAGCATAAACATCGACAATACACATGAACCTCACTACCAGATGAAATGCACAAGAATGAAATTGACTATATCTGTAGGAAGAGAAGATGAGAAGCTCAACATCATCAGCCAGGAACTGACTGTGAAGCAGGCCATTAATTGCTCATATGGAAATTGAGACTGAAGGTGAAGAAAATTAAAACAAGTTCACAAGAGCCAAAATATGAGTTTGAATATATCTGAATTTAGAGACCATCTCAAGAACAGTGCAATGGACATCAGTGACCAAACATCAGAAGAATTGTGAGATGACATCCAAAACATCTTCCATGAAGAAAGCAAAAAGCCATTAAAAATACAGGAAAGAGAGAAAAGACCAAAATGGATGTTAGAAGAAACTTGTTCTTGAGTATAGAGAAGCTAAAGCAACTGGAAGAAATGAGGAAATAGATTTCAAAGGATAGCTCAAGAAGATAATGTCAAGGATTAAAATGAAATGTACAAAGAGGTGGAGTTAGAATACCAAAAGGGATGAACATTCTCAACATTTCTCCAGCTGAAAGAACTGAAGAAAAAAGTCTCAGGCTGCGGGTTGCAACATTGAAGGATTCTATGGACTCCCCTAGTGTGGTGCTGTGGGCTAATGCGTAAGACTGTAAAGTCGCTTGAACTGCAAGGTCAGTGGTTCAAGCTCACCAGCTGCTCTTTAGAAACCCTATACTGAGTTGGAATTGACTTGACGGCACTTAACAACAACAATAACAATGGGCAAAATATAGAATGATACAGGAAACATCAAAAGAAGATGGAAGGAATACACAGAATCGCTATACCAGAATGAATTGATTGTTTCTCAACCATTTCAAGAGGTGTCATATGATCAAGAATCTGTGGCATTACTGAACCCTACCCAGAGAAGCAGTGATGCCAGAGATGGAGCGGCTGTGGATTTTGGACCCGGAGAGGGAGAAGGCCTGTGTGCTGACGATGGGAGGGGGTAGGGGTTGGGCAGGCTTTCGGGGTATACCCTTTGGTTGACTGATGATGCGTGGAGGGGATTGTAACCATGGCAAGGAAACAATATATGATAGGATCAATGTGAAGCTAATGTTCTCCCATGTAAACTATCACATAACTCAAAATAAAGCATCCTATATGCTTCAATTAAAATAATAATAACAAAAAACAAACAACAAAAAAAGTTGCCATTAAAAATAGTGAATTAAAAAATT
>NW_006408662.1:2741565-2747833 GCF_000296735.1 Chrysochloris asiatica
AAAAAAACCCCCAAGTCTCCAGGATTTGATGGAAAATAAACAGAAATGTTCCCACAAACAGATGCAGAAGCTGCAGGCACTCAATTGTCTATGCAAAGAAATTTGGAAGAGATCCATTCCACAAAGATGTGATACGATAGAATGCAGAAAGGATCAAACAAGACCATTAATATCCAATTGCAAGTAAAATTTTGCTAATGATAATTTAAAAACTGTTACAACAGGGCATCAACAAACAACTGCCAGAAATTCAAGCTGGATTCAGAAGAGGACATGGAATGAGGGATATCACTGCTGACGTTGGATGAATCTTGACTAAAAGCAGAGAATTCCAGAAAGATAGTTGGTGTACTTTATTGACTGTGTGAATCATAACAGACTTTGGATAACATTGTGAAGACTAGGTATTCTAGAACACTTAACTGTGCTCATGAGGAACCTGTTCATAGACCAAGAGGCAGTTGTTAAACCAGAACAAGGGGACACTGAATGGTTTAAAATCAGGAAAGGTGTGTGCCAGCATTGTGTCCGTTTGCCATACTTATTCAATCTGTATACTGAACAAATAATCTGAGGAGCTGGATTATATGATTAAGACTGTGGCATTAGGCTTGGAGGAGGACTCATTAACAATTTGCGATTGCAGATGATACAGCCTTGCTTGCTGGAAGCAAAGGCGACTTGAAATACTGATGAAAATCAAAGCCTTCAGTATACATTGCACTTCAATGTAAAGAAAACAAAAATCCTCACACCTAGACTAATAAATAGCATCATGATAAATGGAGAAAAGATTGAAATTATTAAAGACTTCATTTTGCTCAGATTCACAATCGGCACTTAAAGAAGCAGCAGTCATGAATTCATCAGGCAAATCTGCTTCCAAAGAGACCTCTTTTAAAGTTTTAAAGAGCAAAGGTGTCAGTTTGAGGACTAAGGTTTGCCTGACCGAAATCATGCTATTTTCACAGCCTCATATGCATGTGAAAGTTGGACAACGAATAAGGAAGACCATAGAAGAATCAATGCATTTGAATTACGATGTTGGAGAAGAATATTTGAAGTATCATGGACTGCCAGAAGAAGAAACAAATCTGTGTTGGAAGAAGCACAGCCAGAATGCTCTTTAGAAGCAAGAACGGCAAGACTTCACCTCTAGTACTTTGGACACATTGTCAGGAAGGATCAGTACCTGGAGAAGGACTTCATACTTGGTAAAGTGAAGGGTCAATGAAAACGAGGAAGACCCCCAATGAGATGGATTGACACGGACAGCAGCAATGGCTCAAATATAACAACATCTGTGAGGATGTCGCAGAAACAGTCAGTGTTTCATTCTCTTGTGCGTAGGGGCTCTGTGAGTGGAAACTGACTCAACGTCACCTAACAACAAGCACCTGTTCTAAGAGCTGGAGATTCATCTGTGACTAAATGAGATAAAAACCTCTAGCCTCATGGAGTTTACATTCCAGTGGGGAAGACAAACAAGGACCAACATAGCATTATGTCACGTATGAATGATAAGGAAGCATTATGTCATATGTGACTGATAAGGAAGCAAAAAGAGCAGTACAGCTAGGAAAGACCTCTCTGAGACTGACAAAAACCTAGAAGGAAGTTATGGAGGGGCCCGTGAGGGTACCTTGGGGACAAGCACACTGGGAAGAGACAGGATCAGTCAGGGCTACATCTGTGAGGTGTGAGCACAGTAAGAAGATCTTTCTGGAATGAACAGTAATAGAAAGTGAGGTCAGAAAGGGGTAGGCTGGGGAAGGGACAAGTCAGCTGAGTCCATCCATGTGATTGTAAGGAGTGTGCCGTGTACTCTGGGAAATTGAGGAACAGAGGAAAGGCTTTGTGCAGAGAAGTTGACCTAAATGATGTTATAAAAGGGTCATCTGAGAGAGAAGAGGGCAGGAGCAATGCAGGAAGACAAATTAGAGGTCACTGCAAGAAGGCAGACAGGATGAGGAAGGTTCAGACTAGAGCGATAGCTATGGAGGTACTGAGAAGTTGTCAGATTCTGGAAAACATTTTCAGACAGAGCTGGCGGCCTTCACTTAAGAGTTCAGAAACAAGATACAAAAAATGAAGAGTATTCAAGGATAACAGGAAGGTTTTTATCCTTAAGAGTTTGAAGAATGTAGTTGCCGTATAGCAAGACAGGCAAAATAGTGAGAAGAGCAAGTTTGGGCCAAATTCTGCACTAAAGTGTGTCCCCTCAATGTAAGTGTGTAAATACAAGTGGTTAGAATCTTGTGTGGGGATGGGTTTTCTTTGTTATATTAATGAGATTATATTACTCAAACGTATGTCTTCATTGATATCTTTTGAGATGGAAAAGCTTCAACAAACAAGATCAAGGGCAAAGATGTTAAGCCACAAGAAAACGGCCCAGAGCAGAAGTTTGAAAGTAACAAGAACTTTCTTTCAGAGCTATCCTAGAGCTGGCGCCCTGAATTCAGACTTCTAGCCTCCGAAGCTGGGTGAAGATAAATGTGTTACCTTATCCACCCATTTGTGGTATTTTTGTAGCGGCTCTAGATAACTAAGACGGGGCAAGATCAAAAGTTCTGTGTGAACATGTAAATTTGAGATGTAAGGTGCTGTAGGATAAGCACAGCTTATCAAACCCATCAGCTGCTCCTTGGAAACCCTATACAGGGTCACTAGGAGTCAGAACTGACTCAAGGAAACTTAACAATAGCAACAACAGATATCCAGGCAAGTGCGGTGGCTCCGTAGGACAAGCACTGGACTGTGAACCACAAGGTCACGAGCCACTCACTCCTTGGGAGAAAGATAAGGCTTTCTGCTTCCACAAAGATTTATAGGTTCAGAAATGTTATACAGGACTGCTATGAGTTGCAACCAGCTCAAAGGCACTTAACAACAGACATCCAAGTGGAGGTATTGAGTCAGTAGGGAGATGTACAAGAGGGCTTCAAAAAATTAAAGGGAAAATGGAATTGATAGATAAGGGAATTTTTCCATGAACCTTTGAAGTCCTTTTATATGAGTGTTGACTTCAGGAAAGAGGTTCAGGTTGGAAAGGCATCACCCTATGGATGGTATTTAAAGCAATGAGGCAAGATTATCAAGGAAGAGAATGTAGCTAGAAAAGAGACGAGTCCTAAGAATGAACCCTGGGGTCCCGAGTGTACAGAGGTTGATGAGAAGAAGAGGACCTTTAGAGAAGTATGAGGGAAGCCAAGTCCAGGTGGGCTCCTGAAGAGAGTTACCACTTGTGCCAAATCCTGAAACATATCAAGTGAGATGTGGTCAAAGGCTCCATCATTGGCTTTAGTAAAATGGAACATGCCAGTGGCCAGGACAATGTGAGACTTGGCGGTATGAAGAGAACAAGATCATGGTTGAAGTAGGTTCCAGAAATGCTGACGGAGAGAAGAGATTAGACACTCTGTGGTGTTGTGCCGTGGAGTCGGTTCCAACCTGTAGCGACCCTTTACAGGGTTGCCTAGGCTGCAAATCTTTACGTGAGCAGAAAGCTTCATCTTTCTCCTGCAGAACCGCTGGTAGTTTCGAACTGCTGACCTTGAGATTGGCAGCCCGACTCATAACCACAATGCTACCAGAGCTCCGTATTAGACACAGTGAGTACAGTCAAATCTTTAAAGAAATTTGACAGAAAATGGAATTAAGGCAGAGTCAGAAACCATCAATAACCCATATTTATTCCAAGACACTTTACAGCACAGTGGATAAGGGTCTTTCAATAAACATGGAAACTGAGCTATGATAGAGATGTGTGCCAGGTACAATAACAAACATAAGAAAATATTGGTCTGATCAGAGTGAAATTAAACTAGATACCAATAATTCAAAGATGAATAGCAATCTTCAAATATTAAAAATTAAGCATAACAAATCATATACTTTGTTTCATTACAATGATTACAATCCCCTCCATGTAACAGTATTTCTCTCTATTCATTTTAGCTCTGTTCAGAATGAAAGTGGAATGAGGGCTCCAAAAACAGTGAATGGGATACTATCAGATTAATGCCATGAAATGTCCATTGTTACAATTCTAAATAACCAATGAATCAAGAAAAACTATAATAAGCACTAGAGAATATTTTGAATAGAATAATAATAAAAGTATAGATGACATATTCAATTTCATTCATTCAATGTATGAATGAAAGTTGGAGAATGAATAAAGAAGACCATATAAAAATTGATGCATTTGAGTTATGGTGTTGGAGGAGAATATTAAAAGTACCATGGACCACCAAAAGAATAAAGAAGTGTGTGTTAGAAGAAGTACAGCAAGAGTGCTCCTTAGCAATCAGGATGGCCAGACTTCGTCTCTTATACTTCAGATATATTATCAGGAAGGGCCAGTCCCTGGAGAAAGACATCATGTTTGGTAAAGTGGAGAGTCAGAAAAAAAAAAAAAGAAGCCCCTCAACAAGATGGATTGGCACAGTGGCAGCATCAATGGGCTCAAGCGTGGCAATAATTGTGAGGCTGGCCCAGGACTGGGCAGTGTTTCATTCTACTGTGCCCAGGGTCACTATGAGTCGGTACTGACTCAATGGCACTTAACAACAACAACAACATATGATATATAATCTATTGGACTTATTTTTGTGGATTGCTACCACGGCAATGTTCAGAGGGATATTTCTGGTTTTAGATTAATCAGTATGTTAGAAAATAACAAAGGTTGAAAATCATTGATAGGAGTTTTCATCTCAAAAAGCTGAAAAAGAGAACGAAAATTAAACTCGAAGAAAAATAAAGATCTAATAAAGATTAAGGCAGAAATAATTTAAATTAAAAATAAATATACACTAGAACAAATAAAAAAGAACAAAAGCTGATTCTTTGAAAAGGTTCAAATTGATAATCCTCACCAAGTCTGACCCAGTGAAAAAAATGGAGAGGGCACACTGATATCAGGAATGGAAAACAGGACATCAATATGGAATTAATAATAGAATAAGAACTGGACTGCTAACTGCAAAGTTGGCAGTTCAAACCCACCAGCTAGCCACTCCTTGGAAACCCTATACATGCTTCTATGAGTTGGAACTGACTTGACAACACTTAACAACAACAACAACAAAACTATGAAGAGTTATGTCATTTATTTAACAATTTAGATGAAATGGACAAAGTCAAAAAACACAAATTTCTAAAACGGACACAGAAGAAATGGAACATCTGAATAGTCCCATGTCTGTTGAAGAAATTGAGTCCATAATTTTAAATTTTGCACAAAGAATACGCAACACCAAAAGGGCTTGTTTTCACAACAATTTTTTAATTAAACTTCTCAAATTATACACAAATTCTTCTAGAGAATAGAAAAAGAGGAAACTTCCCATAGTTTTTAAATGTATCCAGTTGCCTGGATACTAAAATCTAATTTATCTAATAAGATAAATGTATGTTATAACATTGATGCAAACCCTAAAATACATATTAGCAAGTTAAATACAGTGATATATGAAAAAAATAATGCATCATGACAAAATAGTTTTTATTTCAGGAATGCAATATTGTTTTAACATTTAAAAAAATCAGAGTAACTGACCACATTAACAGGAGAAATAGAAACATTACATAATCCTTTCAAAAGATGCAGAAAACATATCTGACAACCATTCAACAGATGAAAAAAATCCAACATTTGCTCATGACTAAAACTCTCAAAACAATGGGAATAGAAGGAAACTTTCTCATTCTGATAAAAGGTATTTATAAAAATCTACAGTTACCATCATGGTTAATGGGAAAATATAAAGCACTTCCCTTTGAGATTAAGACAAAAACCAGGAAGCCCACCATCATCTCTTCTTATCAAAATTGTACTGGAGGTTCTAACCAGTGCAATAAAGAAAGGCAAAAGAATGAAAACACAGTAATGCTGGAAAGAAAGATGCATGATATATATGTAGACTAGTTAAAGGGATTTACAAATTTTAAATTAACAAGTGAATTTAGCAAGGTCATTGAATTTGAGACCAATATTTTTCAAAAATATTTTTATTTCGTTATCTAGCAATAAACAATTAGAAAAACATCAACATTTATAATAGCATTAAAAAATGTTGTTGTTTTTGTTAGGTGCCATCGAGTCGGTACCGACTCATAGTGACCTTATGCACAGCAGAACAAAACACTGCCCGATCCTGGGCCAACCTCACTATTGAGTCCATTGATGATGCCACTTGGCCAATCCATCTCACTGAGGGTCTTCCTCTTTTTCTCTGACCCTCCACCCTACCAAACATGA
>NW_006408662.1:2749908-2755511 GCF_000296735.1 Chrysochloris asiatica
AACAACAACAACAACAACAATTGTCTCCTTGGGTGGGCGGGCAGTCAGACCAAGGTCTCCCTAGGAGAATCAGCCTGGAGGAGAACCTGTACTACCTAGTGCCACTTGGTTTATATGGACAGAACAAAAAAGGCCAGAATCCAGCTTTTACACAAGCATTTATGGTCATCCGACGATGGGGTAAAGTCGACACTAAGAGGTAGGTGTCCTGGAACATTAGGCACTGTTACAGGAACATGCAAGGTCCCAGTGTATTTCTACAACATTCCACCCTACAGGATACCCACCTCACAACCAACAGCTTTGTCTCACCCTACAGGATACCCACCTCACAACCAACAGCTTTGTCTCACCAAAGGAGCCCTGCGTGAGCATACGGTTAGTACATCGCATCCAAATGCCACAACGATAGTAAACCGAACTACGTAGTATGTCACTAACATTGTTATTAAGTGTCATCGAGTGAACTCCAGCTCATAGCGAGCCTGTATAGGGTTTCTGAGGAGTGACTGATGAGTTTGAAGTGCCAACCTTGCAGCTCAAACCGACCTTGCAGTCTAGTGCATTCTCCTACTGCACCACACCAGGACTCCATGACACTAACACAAAAAGTGAAAGTGTTATGAGAATAATTCTGTACCCATGACCTAGGGCAGCCCACCACTCCCTGAGGGGGTCTGAGTGAAGGTTTCAATGGCTTGAGCTCCTGTTGTAAATCCCTCAAAGTTAAACTAATTCTGTGGGATGAACCAGGAATGAAAGCACCGCATTCAGTGTGGAAGAAGGCACGTGCTCCACCTTGGGCAGCAGTAAGGAAGTCTACGGCATGTGGTTCCTCAAGACCACTCTCCTCAGTTTGCCTCAGTTGGGTCACCTCCCCTGTCGGGAGACTAATTGCCCTGTGTGTGGTATTAAAGCACAGGCAGTGTGTATTGTCTGTTCTTCTATTTTTTAATTGTGGCTTTTTAAAATTATTATTTTTTAAAGTTTAATAAACTCATTGGAAGAGTCACACATAATGCACAACCAGTAATCATTGCAGTGAGTCTCTATATAAGAAATTGAACAGGAAAGGTTCATACCAGGCCTCAACGCCCACCACTGTACTCACTATGTACACAAAAGAAATAGTCACCTGGCTAATGTCATATCCCCATGGCAGGGTAAGAATCCCTGTGTTACACTTTGTGTGTGTGTGAATTATGTGGGTTTACATGGGAGAACATCAGTTTTACATTCATCCTATCGTATTTCATTTCATTGCAATGATTGTAATCCCCTTCATGCATCATCAAATAACCAAAGGGTACACCCCACAGGCCCCTCAACCCCGGCCATCACCCGGCCATCAGCACACAGCCCTTCTCCCTCCCTGAGTTCCGTGTTCCCAGCCACTCCCATCTGTCCACGTCATCGTCTCTGTCTCCATGCCTGGCGTCACTGCCTCTCTGGGTAGGGTCACGCTCTCATGCTTCTTGCTTGATGGCCCCAGGGACCTCTGCTCTAGTATCTAGTAATTACCAGTGGACAGTTAGCTCTATGTGTGGCCTCTGGTCCCCCTCCTGTATCCCTGCAGCTTGGGCATGCAGACGGTATAGCTCCTCTGTTCCCTGCCCTCCCAAGCTCTGCAACAGCCTGAGCAGCTTGAAACACCAGCGGTTTCATCACGGGCCTTAACAGACACCAGGGCTCCATACCACTGTAAAATTGCATCTTCTGAGATGGGAATAAGATTCTTATGATTCAATAGTAATTGTTATCATAACTAATTGAGACTGCCACAATTGTAAAGGTGAAAGTTTTGTAACATAAAAAGGGGAGTGGTTAATCTTACAGTCCAGATATAGAGGACCCTAGGACCATCAGGGAGCAGAATGTGGGACTCTATCCAGAGAAGCAGTGACACCAGGGGTGAAGGCAGAGATGAGGACATGGAGAGAGGGAACAGCTGAGGACTCTAGATTCATGGGAAGATAGGGACTAAGAGCTGGCAGCCAGGAGGCAGACTTGTAGAATGTGCCCTTTGGTGTTTCAAATGATTATATATGCCTGAGTGTTTTTATGTACATCCCAAAAACAAAACCAAAAAACCCAGAAGGAATAGAAGTAAATACTGTTGAATGATGATGCACGATGGAGGGGATTATAATCGCAACAAAACAGTGAGTGTGAAACTGATGTTCTCCCAAGTAAACTGTCACTCACATCTTTCATGCCTGCCGGCTGTGGGTCATGTTGAGTCACCGCTCTCTCATCAATTCCTAGAGTTCCTCTGCAGCTGTCCACAATGGGGGTGGGGTGGGGGAAGCAGGCATGTTGCCCTCATTTGGCCAGACAGCCTTGTTGTTGTTAAGTGCAGTCAAGTTGGTTCTGACCCATAGCGACCCTGTATAGGTTTCCAAGGAGCAGCTGGTGAGCTTGAACTGCCAACCCTGCAGTTCAAACAGCTTTGCAGTCTGGTACATTAATCCACAGCACCACACCAGGACTCTGCCAGACAGCCTTACAGACAGTTCTATTCCAAGCTAAAAGCAGTAATTTACCAAAATCTAGTAATTTACCCACCTGGGCCTTATTCATAGCAGCGTCACGGGGTGGGTGGTTACAGAAGCCAATGTAGACATTTCAAGACCAGGGGGCACTATGCCTTCCACCCCCATATCCCATAGGTAGAGGAGCCAAGTCGCAACAGAGTCCCTTCCTTTCTGATGATGTAATTCCTGCAGCACAGGAGCACCATAGTCGCCGATGGTGACATGCTGTCACAGGTCAAGTTCTAGCACATCGGAGGTGTCCATACCAGCTGGTAACTAGGACCAGTCATGTTTCTAGGTGGGGGACTTCAGTTTCCTCCTCCCAATCCTTCTACTACTTCATATCCTTTGATCTCACTCTTGCTGTCCTCAGGTGGGGGCACAGGGGCGATCACTGTCCAGACCCATTTTGACAGTATTTCTACCTGCTGCTCTAACAACTTCTTAGTCTCCCCTTGAGCAGAATGCATGGAACATTCCTGCTGTCTCTTGGTGGTCAGCTCACAGCAAGCGATCCAAAGTCTTTCTCAGCATGCTGAGAAAAAAACCCCCGCTGTACCTGCTGTTGTCCTAGCCACTTTTTTCTTAGAGTCCCCCAATGAGAATGAAGTCTCTTCAAGATCCCGGAGCACCTCCCATAACACATCCCAAGCATGGGGCAGCGCAGCAGTAAGCCACAATGGTCATAAGTCACACTGGAGCCCTCCTCTAGGGTAAATCTCTGCCTCTGCATGCATTTTGGCCTTAGCTGAGTCCTGCTAACGACTATGCCAACTGTATTTCAGGAGCTCAGCTCCAGGCAGGTTCATTTTGGATTCAGAGAGGCCTTAAAAAAACTACATTGGGCGCCAAGAAGGGGATTCATACCAATAAAGCGACGGGAAGAAACGAGGAAGCATTTCAAAGGCCAGTTTTGGAAGACAGGTAATACAATGAAATGTGCAAAGACCTGGAGTTAGGAAACCAAAGACGAAGAATATGTTCAGCATTTCTCAAGCTGAAAAAACTGTAGAAAAAAATTCAAGCCTCTACTTGCAATGTTGAAGTGTTTTATGTGCAAAATATTGAATGATGTAGAAAGCATCAAAAGATGGAAGGAATACACAGAGTCACTGTACCAAGAAGAATTGGTTGATGTTCAACCATTTCAAGAGGAAGGGTATGATCAAGAAGCAATCATACCGAAGGAAGAAGTCCAAGCTGCACTGAAGACAATGGTGAACGACAAGGCTCCAGGAACTGATGCAATATAAATTGAAATCTTTCAAGAAACAGATGAAGCACTGAAGGCCCTCACTCATCTATACCAAGAAATTTGGAAGACAGTTACCTGCTCAACTGATTGGAAGCGATCTGTATTTGTGGTCATTCCAAAAAAAAGTGACACACTGGAATGTGGAAATTATTGAACTATATCATTAATGTCACATGTAAGTAGAATTTTTCTGAAGATAATTTAAAAATGATTGCAGCAATACATCAGCAAGGAACTGCCATAAATCCAATGAGGATTCAGAAGAGGACGTGGAATTAGGGACATCATTGCTGATAGCAGATGGATCTTGATTGAAAACAGAATACCAGAAAGATGTTTACTTGTGCTTTATTGACTATGCAAAGGTATTTGACTATGTGCGTCATGATAAACTATGGATAACACTGAAAAAAATGGGCATTTTAAAGCATTCACTTGTGCTCCTGAGGAACCTGAACATAGACCAAGAGGGAACTCATTCAAACAGAACATGGGGATGTTGAGTGGTTTAAAATCAGAAAAGGTGTGCAATAAGATGCTTCCTTTCACTATACTTACACAATCTGCATACTGAACAAATGATCCAAGTATGTGGATTACATAAAGAAGAATGTGGCATCAGAATAGAAGGAAGACTCATTATCTGCCTGAGATATGCAGATGACACCACTTTGTTTGCTGGAAGTGACAAGGACTTAAAATTCTTATTGATAAAGATCAAACCACAACTTTCAGTATGGATTACAATTCAATGTAAAGAAGAAAAAATTCTCACCACTGGACCAATAACATCATGAGAAACAGAGAAAAGATTAAAATCATCAGAGACTTCGTTTTGCTTGGATCCATTATCAATGCTCATGGAAGCAGCAGTCAGTCAAGAAATCAAACATATGGATTGCATAGGCAAATCTGCTGCAAATGGCCTCTTTTAAAGAGGCTGAAAACCTCTTTCAAAAGACAGCTTTAAAGTGTTAAGGAGCAAAGATGTCAGCCTCCTTAGACTAAGGTGGCCTGACCCAAGCCATGGTATTTTCAATTGACTCCTATGCTTGTGATGGACAACGAATAGGAAGACTGTAGAAGAACTGAAGCATTTGAATTATAGTGTTGGCAAAGAATATTGAAAATGCCATGGACTTCCAGAAGAATAAAGGAATCGGTGTTGGAAGAAGTACAGCTTGAATACCCCTTAAAAGCCAGGATGGTGAGACTTCTTCTCTAGTACTTTGGACATGTGTGTTATCAGGATGGACTGGTCCCTGGAGAAGGACACCATGCTAGGCAAAGTGGAGGGTCAGCAAAAATGAGGACGACCCCAATGAGATGGACTGACACAGTGGCAGCAACAATGGGCTCAAGTGTAATGACAATTGTGAGGACAGTGCAGGACCAGGCAATGTTTCATTCTCACTAAGAGTAAGGCCTGAATTGATGATACCTAAGAACAAGATGTCCCAATGTTCAATTTCACACTAAGATTTCCAAAGTTTTTCACATTTACTTGCAAACAATATGTTTCCCAGTTGGCCCGTGTTTTCACCAACATTTAGTATCTAAACTTCAAGATTTTTACTAATCTAGTGGATGTAAGGATGCCTGGTGTGGAGATGTAGGATCAGCACTGGACTACTAACCACAAGGTCTGCAATTCAAGCCCACCAGCTGCTCCTCAGAAACCCTATACAGGGTCATTATGAGTTAGAACCGACTTGGTGGCACATAACAACAACAACAGTGAATGTAAAATGCTAACTCAGTTCCCACTCATAGCTCAACTTCTATGGAATGCCTTTTATGTGCGTGTGTATATA
>NW_006408662.1:2755675-2758878 GCF_000296735.1 Chrysochloris asiatica
ACAGGGCTCTGGGATACAGGGAAAGGGGAAAAGGAGGGAAATAATGTTAGGATGCTTGGCTGTCTTTTGAATCTTGGTTTCCCCTGCATACCATTATAAAATAGACACTGGAAGGGGAGAGAAAGGAATAGCCAGAAATATCACCATATAAAGCTTGTAAGACTGTCTTTTGCCTATAACTGATTGGAATACCTAAAATGGGACTACAAAGTGCCCAGTGAAGGAGGCTTCCTGTGGAGCCTCTGCATTATTACATAAGACCATAGGTGGAATCCTGAACAGCATCCAGAATCTTCAGAGGTGGGAAATTTCCACTTGAAAGGACGGGCAGACCAGCCTGGAATGGCTACAAGAACAGAGGATACTTCTTGAAAGACCAACAGGAAAAATAAAAAACAATATAGGCAGACCGACTGATTACTATAAGAACAAGCAAGTTGCTCACCCAGGAGACATCAAGGCAAGTGGTCAGGTCCCCTCAGAGCAAACCCCAAGACTAAGACTCAATGGGAATACATGCTCTAATTGGTGACCACAATCGTCACCGATAAGGGGAAGTGAGGGAAAAACATCAATGAAGATGCGAGCTAAGCCCTACAACG
Source organism: Chrysochloris asiatica (assembly GCF_000296735.1). Lineage (NCBI taxonomy): Eukaryota > Metazoa > Chordata > Mammalia > Afrosoricida > Chrysochloridae > Chrysochloris > Chrysochloris asiatica. The sequence goes on from NW_006408662.1 coordinate 2,756,278, forward strand.
TTCAATAAATGCCTGTGAATCTGGGTGGAGACCTGGTAGGCCAGCAGTGTGGTGAGACCTGGGGACTCTTGGACCCAGAGTCAGTGACACAGCCACAGAGGACTAGAGTGGAGAGTGATACGTTTAGCTGATAAGAAGAGAGGGCATATGTACAAGAACACCCACACTTGCAGATAACACCCACTTGACCTGGCTTCATTGACTGGATGATCAGAGCTCAACTAGAAGAAGAAAAAAAGAGTTATCTGATACAATTTGATGAACTTGGATGCAGTAGCTCAAGAGGGAACAAATCTTTACAACAAGGATCATTCCCACCCCCTCCATGCACAGAGTAGACAGGGATGGGCCACTTGGACATTAGCTACCTAAAGTGGGGGGGCTACAAAGGCAAGAAGTAACTGGCTTACAAGCTTTCAAGAGGGAACCTAGATCCAGAGAGCGTGGAGGAAGATAGAATCTCCACTGAGTAGTATCCAATCTGTCTAGGCGGGACTGATGAACAAAAATGCAGATAGGTCTCTTGTGATACAAGAGTGAATCATTGTCATCAGGACTGATTGTGAGGGTTGGAAATGTAAAGGTAGACATTTTGTATCAAGGAGGGGAGTGATTAACTTTGCAGTCTAGGAGCAGAAGTTCCTGGGACCATCAAGGGAGAAGAGCGGAGAGCGGGACCCAACCCAGAGAAGCAGTGATGCCTGAGATGGAGGCAGAGACAATGACGTGGCGAGATGGAGTGGCTGGGGACTTTAGACCCAGAGAGGGAGAGGGGCCGTGTGCTGATGACTGGATGGCAGGCTTGTAGGGTATACACTTTGGTTGATTGATGATGCATGGAGGGGATTGTTACCATGACAATGAAATGATATATGAAGGATGAATGTAAAACTAATGTTCGCCCATGTAAACTATCACATAATTCACAATAAAACATTAAAAAAAAAAAAAGAAGAAAATTTTGAGTTAAAAAATCAAATGAAAACCTAACAAACCTAGTTCTATGTCACAATAACTACAGGAACATAAAATTACCCATGAAAGTTGAAAATAGGGAAACGGTAAGAAATGAGGCAGATATAAAGGAGAAGGAAGCCTAGGGAGTAATGATATCAGCCAGCATCGTTGTTGTTGTTGTTGTTGTTAAGTGCCGTCGAGTTGGTTCTGACCCATAGTGACCCTGTATAGGGTTTCCAAGGAGCAGCTAGTGAACATGAACCACCGACCTTGCAGTCTGGTGTATTAACCCACAGTACCATACCAAGACTCTATCAGTCAGTAGTTGTTGTTGTTAAGTGCCGTCGAGCTGATTGCGACCCATAGCGACCCTGTATAGGGTTTCCAAGAAGCAGCTGGTGAGCTTGAACCACCGACCTTGCAGTTCAAACGACTTTGCAGTCTGATGCATTAACCCACAATGCCACACCAGGACTCTGGTAGCATAGTGGTTACGAATCGGGCTGCGAACTGCAAGGTCAGCAGTCTGAAACTACCAGCTGTTCCATGGGAGGAAGATGAGGCGTTCTGCTCCCCAAAGATTTACAGCCTCGGAAACCCTGTTGTAGTTTTATTTTATTACAGCACCATATTCTTAATGCATGTGGCTTGGTGTGTACTGTGCTACTCCTATACTGTGTATATAGCACAAAGTATTATCATGGTTTAAAGGTACAACGTGGCTTGATGGGCTCCTCTGTCCAGATGGTCTTCAGCCTCTCAGTCCAGGATGTCACCATCCCCTGTCTTTCTTCTTTGGACGTAAACTCAAGAGCAGAACTGATCTGAGGGGCCAGAACTTTAAATCCACACAAATGCAATACACCGTGCTAATGCCACAAAGAAAGAGAAGAGTGAATTAGAAAGTAAACCTACAATGCATGTACTATATGAATCAATTAAACTTGTTTAAATGATGTAAAAGACAAAAGTGTCATGGAACCATCAAAACAACAAGAACAAAGCACCCTATAATAATACTTAGATGTTAGGCTTTCCAAGTGAGGGGAAGAACCTTGGGCCACTGGGATTTTCAGGTTCTACTAGTACAAGTGAGATTAGCCTACAATTTTTGCTACTGACTCAGAGATGAAATACTACAGTTTTGATTGAATAGGTAAAGTATTGGACAATGAATTATTCTAGAATGGGATGTTGTTAAGTGCCGTTGAGTTGGTTCTGACTAGTAGCAACCCTGTGTAGGGTTTCCAAGGAGCGGCTGGTGAGCTTGAATTGCCAACTTTGTGGTTCAAAGTGACTTTGCAGTCCAGCACATTAACGCACAGTGCCACTAGATATAATATACCACCATGAAATGATGTTCCAGATTTATTGTTAAATAAAAGCAATATTATATTTTAAGTCATCTTTATCACATTAATACTCATTTTAAACAAAACAAAACATAATCATATGTACATATATATGGAGTCCTAGCATGGCATGGTGGGTTAATGCTCTGGATTGCACAATCTGTTTGAACTGCAAGGTTGGTGGTTCAGGCTCACCAGCAGCTCTTCAGAAACCCTTGACAGGGTTGCTATATATCAGAACTGACTTGAAGGTACTTAACAACAGTAACAACACATATATACATATGCATGT